>NW_004949113.1:6460928-6466472 GCF_000317375.1 Microtus ochrogaster
CCTGACAACCATCTACCATCTCCACTGCCTGACAACCATCTACCATCTATTCCACCACCTGACAACCATCTACCATCTCCTCCACTGTCTGACAACATCTACCATCCTGTCCACCACCTGACAACCATCTACCATCTCCTCCGCTGCTGACTAACCAAAAAATACATTCAGTCTGTAATTTCTCCAATGGCAGTAACCTTATCTCACTTGATTTCTGTGCGAGTTCTCTCTTGTTTAATGAGATCTCCTTGCAATGAAAGCCTTCAAACACCAAGCCTCATCTCACAGCACCTGAGAGGAATATGGAGGGGCACAAATACCCCCTCAGAAGAGCTTCCAGAAGATGCCTGGCCACAGACTTAGTGCTAACAAATCTGTGACTATTTCTAAAACACACAAACACACACAAAAAATTATATGCAACCATTTTTTAAAAACAGACAACTAATTGAGGGTGTTTTCTTTCTTTTAAATACTGTGGTGATTAAATAAAGTAACTCTTCAAGTGGCTTCGACTTCCAGCTGAGCTTGTGCCCTGCAGGAGGATGGCACAGAAATAGCAACATTCTTTGAACACTGTGACTACATACATCCATCGGCTTAATCTAAAATCCCTAGATTAATTTTCCTGGCCTAACTCTATGCTTGTCCCTACTGAGCAGAGGGTTCAGTTTATCTTCCCACTGTTTGGGGTGACCAGATGAAGAGTGTGTAGACCTCTACTTTGTGACCACTGAGCTACTTTATCCCTTAGTCACTATACGCCAGACAACTTGGACTGTAAGCTTTTCAATGGCCTGTAAAAAAAATGTTTATAAAGTTTCAGGGAGGAGGATATGAAGCAAGCAATAAAATTAAAACAAGTACATAATCAAATGACTACAAAATGCACACATACTACAACTGATCAACATCAACCCAGATACACCACCGTACCATATGACACGGAATTCGGGACAGGGTTGGTGTAGAGGGTTGCCCAGACCGTAAGTGTACATACTAACACACACTCTGCACAAAGTCTAGTCAGCTCTACAACTGTCACAATGCCCAGGTCTTTGCCCATGTCCACTCCAGCACTACACTGACCACACTGTTGGACAGGGGAATAAAATGCCCCATATAACTGAATATTAAAGACAAAAGACTTGCCAAAAAAAAAAATTCTTTGAGTCCTATTTTGCTTATAAACCAGTCTAAGACCAAAGGAACACAAAAGCAGACTATGAGGGTTTGGCACAATTATTCTAATTACTCAATTTACTGTCATCTTTCAAAACTATGGATATAGTTTTAAAACTACGGTCATTTCACATAAAAATCCAGATTATCATTCTCTTAAAAAGAGAACTGTAAACTATGGATTACAGGGCCCAAATGTTGCCATGGTGAGAGTCTAGCTGATGCTGAGCAAGGCTATGACTTTACATGGGTGTTGTTTTCAGCTTATCACAAACTCTGTCCTCACATGGGTTCACATCTGCCCCTATAGACATCTGTGTGTATGACCCCTGAGAGGAACTCTTAAAAAAAAATCTACTTCTCTCCTATCATGTGGCTTTGACATCTCATTTTAAGACCTGTCATGGAAGGATATGGAAATATCTCAAGGAGTTTTCAAAATTCAACAGTCTTATACTCCAGATGCTAGAAATAAAGTAAGTTACCTCATGACAGGGTAAGATATTGATCTAAGAAATATCCATCAAAATCTCCTCTCAGTAAGTTTTCAGTTCAAAAACATGGTACCCAAGAAGAGAGGCAAAAAAACAAAGTAGCCTTCAGTCTCTTACCCTTCAAGGTAGCCAGAATAGAGAGCCAATGAGATGGAATGAAAGGACAAGCAAGAGTATGTCTTAATTAAGTACGGGTGATCAATAAAAACACGCATAAAAAGGAGAAAGCAAGGCTTAGGGCTGAGGCCTTAATCTACATAAATGTAAAAAGCCCTGTTTTGCCAAGGAAACAAAATGCTAAAAGTGTTAAGCAAATCAAGCAGAGGTCAGTCCGAGTTCACTACTAACCTGAATTATTTTATCTCACACCCATGTTAGATGTACGATCTTATTCAGAGACAACAGACTCACAACAACTTCAACTGGTATTTTATGTGTTACTGTCTTGCTGGTAAAATAAAATTAACTAAACCCAAGGGAAAACTCAGGGTTAGTCAGTGGGTCACCAACTCACTTGAATAACATAATGACTTTTTTTCCCTTTTTAAAATACAGATTTTAGTTCAATTTGCTAGTCACATCATAAAAATAAATAAATAAACGTTCTAACAGTGGACTGAAATTAAAATGAAAATTAGTCCTTAGAAAACAGACATGGCTTTAAGTTTATACATCAGCGGCTGATTTATGAATTATTAACTAATTTTAATGATCCTGGCTATATTTTATTTGAAGTTATTCTCCTACTTGCAATGACTTTTGAACCCTCCAAAGCCTTTTATCCATTTTCCATAGACAGTATACTTTCCTGAGTACTGACATTTAAAAGGGACCCATATACTCACAGAATGTAAAGATAATACAGTCACATATAATTTATACAAAGGACTCTGGTCATCTGTTAAAAGGAGAAATGAATGGAGCCCTATTATTCACGGCTTGTAAATAAATGTAGAGATAAGCGCAGGGTTTCACTTGGGAAGCTCTGGCCCCGAGAGCTCGCTTTCTTCTGAAGTTTCCCAGATGGTCATTAAAACAAGAAAAGGCAGAAACATACTTTTTTGTAATCCATCATTTCTCATTCAGAAGGATAATACAGGTCTTCGAAAGTCAAGCCTTAAGAAAGATGAATGAATTCCAGGTACTTTCAGATGAAGTAACCGCCTGTCTTTGTACGCTGCTTTACATCTTCAATAAATCTACCCTGTACGGCAAACACCACTTCAGATGCAAGTTAGCTGTGAAGCAAATGTTGTAACCCTTTAATTAGCTCTAGCTGCTCTGTGCTCATAAAGTTAATACTTCCTCTTCTGCTACATTCTCTGCACAAAGATAAATTGTGGGGAATAAAACTGGCTTTTTTTTTTAAAACTCCACTCCAGAAATGAAGAATACAGGAATACTCTATCTGACCTGTGGCTCAGTCTAAAGGTACTTACATTTTTACCTGTAAACAAGTCAAAGCAAACACACCTTGAGAGTAAGTACAATTTGACCCTTCCCAAAGCTGAACCCAACTTCTCTAAGTGGTCTCCCTCCAGTCCTTCCTACCATCTGAATTCCCAAGAGCAGGTTATTTCAGGGCCATTGCAGAATTCAGAAAGGGACACGGAATGAGCTTGCTTCCCCACTGCTAAAGTTGACCCAGCAGCTAGACAAATACTGTCTGATTTCAGGCTTTATATGCCTGCCCTGAAATCAGCTTCGTGGTTTAAAATGACTCAAAATAACCCTTCTCAGAAAATAAAAGGAGATACACACACACACACACACACACACACACACACACACACACACAACCCACAATTTCGTCAGTCCCTTGAAACCCTTGGGATCCCAGTGAACAGAGATTTGCCATGCATGGCAGCGACTGGCTTAATACAATAGGTTTCTATTTGGATGTCATTCGAGTGTTGCTGATCTTAAATCAGAGAAAGTAGTTACATTAGACAAGGTAATGGCTTCCAAAAATAAGAGCATGCCCAGTCTACAGGAGGATTGCATACCCAGGCTGCGCTCCGAGGAGATAAGTAATAGCCCACTGGAACAATTAGGCGGATTCTCAGAAACAGTACATACTTAATTAGGCTGCCTAGGTCCCTGACTGAGCATACATGGGGGACTTTTTAAAGCATTTAATAACCTGAGTAAATCCAAAACCAGACGGCAGAAACCGATCCTTTACTCTGGCTACAGCCTTCGGCCTTTTCTTGCCTTGCTTTCGACGCTTAAGGCATTGCATTCTCCTCGGATTTTGGAAGAGTATGAATGGGCACCGGCACCACTGGACTAAAAACACTGAATAAAGTCCCTCGTCCTCCCTTACTGGAAGGGCCCTGAGTGCCCGGCTCAGGGGTACCCACCACGACACGGGAGAGAGTCAGTGGGACTCTGATGGTCTTTTGCAAACTTTAGCACTGGAGTTGGGAGAGGGGCATAAACAATAAGGCACAGGACCTCCATGAGCCAGGGGCACAGCCAACTGTCCGGGCTCTAGACACAATCCCTCCTCTTCCTGTTATCTATTCATTAGTTTTGTATTGCACCTTTCTTTCAGCTGCCTCAGTATTTCCTCCTCCGTTATCCAAGCAATCATAAACAAACTAGGATTTGAAAGAAAAGTCGGAGGGGGAGGGAGGAGCGGGGGAAGGGAAAAGAAAAACACATTCAAAAGGCTCTTTCTCTGAATCTCGCCCTCGGGGTTACAGTCTCAAAGCTCCGTGGTGGGAGTTTAGGAAAGGTAGACAACCCGGGTCTTCAAAGCCCACCGACTAGGTCCAAGGTCCGCCTATGGTCACCTGAATCTCTCGCTCCTGGAGTTAACGCGAGGAGAGGTGCAAAAGATGGGGTGACCCTTGGGCGTGGTGTGAAGCTGCAACTCTGATCTCCCACCCCCCCGGGGGAGGGGGACCGCCACAGCAAAAAAATAAAAAAATAAAAATAAAATAAAAACGAGAAGCTCTTTGAGCTAACTCAGGAGAGGCGAGTACCTTCGTCTGTTAGACCAGAGAGAGCACCCTAGAGAGAAGGAAGGGCACCTGCTGGGGTCCTACAACTTCAGGTTTCCCAGACCCAGACCCGGGACCCGGGCACTCTCTAAAGTTTGTTCCTCTCTTTTCCTGAGAACCTGGGAGAAGCTTCTGACTGGGTGGGTTAAGTGAGATGGGCGGCAAGAAGGAGGAGGTCTCTGAACCATGAGCTCCGGGACCCCTACGTGGCGTGCCCTCCATACACACACATAGCAGAGGTGCTGCAATCGTGTTTACTAATAACATCTACAAGGACTCACGCGCGAGTCTCGGCTCAGTGCAGGGACTGAGCTTCGCACAGCTTTGGGGGGAGCGGGGGAGGGGACCAGGAGGGCAGAAGGAGCGCCAGCAGAGGGACAAAAAGGTGGGTGGGAAGGGGGACAGTAAGAGAAGACGAGGAGTTGGTCAGAGACGAAGGCGCACCGAGAAACCAGCGTATGGGGAGAAAAGATAGAAAAGAAAGTGCAGCGGGCTAGGCGGGAAGCGCCCGGGATGGAGAAGTGGCCCCCGCCCCCGGCCCGGTCACCTTGCTGTAGCCGTAGTACCCCAGGCACTGCGCGAAGTCCAGGCCAGCGGGGTCCCCGGCCGCCGCGGGGTAGAACCTCACATCCATGCCGGGGCCGGGGCCGGGGGCCGGGGGCCGAGGCTGGAGCTCGCCGGGGCCGCTACCCGCCTCCTTGCGGCCGCGCGATTCACCGTCGGGGACGCCCGGCCGGGGGCGCCCAGGGACAGCGCACGGGTTGTGGGACTGGAGGGGTGTCGCGCGGGGGCCGCCGACGAGCCCGGGAGCTGCGGCCGCCGCACACAAAGGCGAGGCCACGCGAGCCGCGGGAGAGCGG
>NW_004949113.1:6466847-6518433 GCF_000317375.1 Microtus ochrogaster
CCACCGCGCGCCCTTCTCCCGGCCTCTCTCCGTCCCACCCCTTCCCTCCCCGGTCCTCTTTGTCCCCACGGCCTCACCGCTCTCCTCGCTCCCCGGCCTCCCTCGGCCGCCCCGCCGCTTCCAGCTCTGTCCCCTCTCGCGTCCCGCTCTCCTCCTGTGCGACCCTCGCTTCCCTCTGCCTTCGCATCCCCAAACAGTCCACTCCCAAACCAGTGCCTACCTTCCTGTCCCAATCCTTGCTGGTGGGGACCTATCCTTATGCCCGGTGTTCCGGGTGTAGACCCAGTCCAGAAACTAACCTGCTCAAGTAGCTCCTGGTAGCCAGGACCGGGAACCCCATGTACACCTGTGGTATTTTCCAGAAGGAGTGTTAGGGTCTGACCTTTCACAGGTAGGCAGACTTGAAGCTTCCCTAGTTAAGGCTCGTGTCGGGTCTCTTTGTATTTTCTTTACTCTTGTTTGTTTTTGAAAGGCATTTGAGTAAGTGATCTAGGCGGGATCACTCGCCGCTCTCTGAGAGAAAATGTCCCTTTTCCCAAAAGGTTCTGGGTGATTAACTTGCTCACGCTGCACCCACCCTCCCACCCCTCTTTATTTCTTTCTCTTTCTTTAATCTACGTTTCACCCTCCCCTTACTCCCCCACCCTCCAGTCTCCACCACCACCACCACCCTCGGCTTTATTACTCTGAGTTAATTTGAAAGTTTGGCCTTCAGCCTTAGTGGTAGAAAACGTTGGTGGAGCTGTGAGATCTCCCTTTCCCGGCTCAGTTATCAGCGAACTACTTAGGGAAAGATGTTGATATATTTCGACTGACAAGTCTCTAATAGTGTGGTTCCTGATCACTTCCCTGGCCCCGGGGCCTAAACTTTTCCAGACATACACGGGTTTCTGTATGTTCTCCAAAGTAGAGACACTCCAGCTTATAACACCTGTGTGTGTGTACCTTCGCTCAACACTGTATTTTCAGGAACCAAGCAGGGGAAAAAACACACACACACAAAAACTTTAATTAGGTGAAAGTGTGTGTGTGTGTGTGTGTGTGTGTGTGTGTGTGTGTGTGTGTGTGTGAATGTGTGTGAGGGGACTGAGAAAGTCATGTGTATTCAGGGAAGGAACAACTCCTCACATTGTCCCTGGGTTGACTCCGACTCCCCCCCCTCCTGAAAACGCTTTGGTCTCCTCTCCTGAGTCTCCATTTAATGTTGACAACCCAGCGGCGCTCCCTAATGGCCCAGCGGGTTGCACAAATTGGCCGTGTGCTGAGATATTATCAGGACAAGACCCCATTGAGTAAGTTCTTGAAACTCAGAAGTAGAGGTCCTTTCTCTGGGCCACTGGGCGCCGGTGGCCTTTCCACCAATCAGAACTGGAGGTTGCAGTGGCCACCTGTTGTCCCGAAAGAGAACATCTTTTAAGTCCTCACTAGGAGTATTTAACAATGGCGGCTAGGGCAGGGGTCCAACCAAGGGGCAGAAGCAGATTGCTGACCCAGGGTACCAGAAAAGAATTTTCCCACCACAGTAAGCCTTAAAAGGGAGCAAGCCTCAAAGGCCGGGAAGATGTGCTTTTGTCTGCACACTCACATCCCTCTCCGATGCATCTGGAGCAATCTGAGCTTGATTATGGAGGACGAAGGAAAATATAATCAAAGTTACAGCAAGAGTAGCAACCTGGAGTTGTAATCAGACCCCAGGATTAGGCACACGCATACTCTGCCGTAGAAATCCCACTAGCTGCCGGAGCTGGAATTACATGCGCTGGTGGGTGGGTTGCACTGCCAGAAACTCTGAGAACCTTGCCCCGAGATGCCTGCTTATGTCCCATACTGCCCTTGGCCACTATTTTTAAACCGTTGAACAGGAAGTCTCTCCCTGTCATTTAGAGACTAACTAGGAAAAGTTTTTGAGAGGAGGCAATACTCACAAGTCTGCGTATTTTTTGATAGTTTTAGAGGTAAGAGGTAAGCAAAAAGTGTTGGGGGATTGGGTGGCTAGTGGGCCAGCGAGACCTGAGATGTGCTTGGGGCTTCAGAATGAGGAGTTACGGGTCATTTGGGGAGTCGTGCATTTGACCTTTCCCGTCTGTCTCCATGCATTTGAGCACATAGTACATGCCAGCCACTGTTGATACCCTTGCGAATAAGAACAAAATCCTGGAAAAAAAGAAAAGATTTAAGAAGGGACCATGGACTGTACCACGCACACAAACACGTGCGCCCGCGCACACAGGTCTCATCTCATCCAACCACCTGGAGTTCCTGTCATGTTACAGCTACTGCCGCAATTGAGTGATCTGACAAATTCCCAAATAGCCACCCTGGAGGGTGCTGGGGTCTAGGCCTTCAGAGTATTTGAAAACGAGACTCCACGGGTGAGGTAGTATACATAGCAAGGTGCTGGGTACCCCCAGCACGGCAGACCGTGCCTGGGACATACTTTGAAGAAGAGGAAGTTTATAAGAAAAGCGAAAAGGAAGAAAGATGAAGAAAGGGAAGAAGAGCAAACACCTCAGTGTTGGAACATTCTTTGCAGGCCATCTGGCTAAGGTGGGATTTAAGACTACACGGGACCTCTGACTTGAATAATCTGCCTTGAGATTATTCTTATATGCCTTGGAGCTTTTGCGTACCTAAGCACTGAAGTTATACTGTTTTGTTTAGAGCTGATTTGATTAAACTTTTCATTGCATTGATAATGACACCTCATTATAGAAGTTCCGGAGGATGTAAATAAAGCCCATCCTCTTAGAAACTAGACAGTGGCCATTGCGAACATGATGTATTTTATAGGGTGTCCCTTTTCCTCGTCTATCTGCAGATTCCATTCTGTATCCCATACCAAAGGTTTCCTGCTACCAGCTTAGCCTTGAACCTAACTAAAGAAGCTTCTTCAAAATTCCTCTTAAATGTGGTTTGAATTTATGTTGAACGGTGTTAGCATATGTTAAGAAGGGCCACAGAGGACTAGAGTGGGAGATGGTTCCGTTGACCTGGCTCTTGCATTGCAAGCATGAAGACCTGAGTTCAATTCCCAGAGCCCACATGAAAATGCTGGACATTGTAGCAAAGCATGTAACCACAGGGCTGGGAAGGTAGAGACAAGATAGATCTTGGGACTTGGTAAGCAGCCAGTCTAACTTCATTGGTGAGCCTCAGGTCCATGAGACACCCTGTCAGAAAGAAAAAGGTAGATGGTCTTTCTGAAATACCCACGGTCTAAATTTCACAGAAATGGGCCTGCACACCCCCCGTAGCAGCACACATGAAAATATACATACATGAATAAATACACACTTAAAAAAATAGTAACAATAGAAGAATTCTTGTGAAGCCAAAATATAACTTCTGAGCATAAAGAAATTCTTTCAGGATTTGCCTATGACTTGGGTGATTACTGTTAATTTGATTAGCCTGCTGTCTCTATTTATCCAAGAATATATTTTTTAATGAAAAAAATAAGCAAATGTTACAAAGTGTGAAAGCAACTTTAAATCTTAGCAGAACTGTGAAAAAAATTTCCCCCTGCTTTCTGTGGCCTCAAATTAAGCAAGGACCAGAGAGGACTGTATTCAACCAAAACCTGCTGGATTTTGTAACCAGAAATCTGACTTTCAGGAATTTTTGAAAGTCAAATAAACCAGATGAAACAGATACTACTAGACATTATATATGGCTAGTTCTCTTGCGTTGGGGTGATGAAAAGCCCTATCCAAATATTATGATCCCCGTTTGCGGTATGTAACGTAGCCAAATTAACAGCGGCTCCAAATTGAAATTAACAAGGCCAGAGTTTCTCGGGTCTCTGCCCCATTCCCACAGTAACAGCTAATGTATTATAAGCGTAAATGTCTGGGGGTTGGTTTTGTGTCTGAACTTGGCTTCGCATCATAAAGCACAGGGTCTCTAGCCAGCCTGGATTCGTAATCTATGTGTAAAACCCGTTGCCACAAACTTTAGGTTTCCTGTCAGAGAACAGGTCTCTCACATTCATAGTTGGGGTCACAAGCAAATAAAATCAACCGGCCAACAGTCTCACAACAGCCAACATGTAGGGGGTGGGCGGGGGCGCTCGGGAAGATCGGAATTACAAGTCATTATTAGCACAATACCCAAGTGAAGCCAGTTGACAGGCAAGGGTTTCACCAGGAATTACAACCTGAAAGTAACCTCCAAGCCCAGGGCGTTTTGTTTCATTTTTTAACAATTCCAAGCTTCTAGTGTAGAAATGCACATTAATTTTATATCTTTACTTCAATTAGAAATACAGAAACATAGGCAGATGGAAAAAAGCAAACCTTTCCTTCATAATAAATATATATTCAGTTGTGTACACGAGGTGACTTCTTGCATTACTAAGACAAATTTTGTTCATACTGATCTCTGTACCAGGAGATCCAGGAAGGACCCTCCGATGCTAACCAGTTCTCCTTCTGACTGTCACCTTCACTAAGAATAAAGGCACCCTTAGGTTCTGACAGAGTGTTGTTATAGAAAGTAACCTAGAAGCAAAGAGTACTAAACAGAGAATTAATTCTTAGGAATAGGAACTGCATCACGCATTTGATTGTAGCTTAAGCAGTTCTTCAATGAAGCTATTTTAGAAGCCAATACACTCAATGCAATCAGGATTTCAGTGTCTCTACCTTTAAAAAAAAATTCCATATTCGCAGAAATCCTAAGCTACTGGCCTGCCTGTTTTCAGAAACATACTCTATTTCTTCTAAAGTGAAAGACTGACCTCTTCTGCAGGAACAATTTTCAGAGACAGCGTGTTTATCAAATGGTTTCTCTGTTTTCATAAAAACAATTTATTTTCCCTGAACTCGTCAAGATAAGCATCAAAGCCAGGAAGAATGCACAATGAAGTTTATAATTACACTCTAGACACAAATCCTAGGTAGTTTTTATTTTGTTCAAGTGAAAAAGATTTTTTGTTTTTAGATTTTTGTCTTTTTTTTTTTTCCTCGAAGAGACAAAGGTAGTGATGGCTGGGGACGGGGGCGTCCACCGGCGTGGAAAGGAGAAAGCCCAGCCGGTTTACAGCAAGAGGCCCCGACAGGGCTTCCACAAAGCCCAGCTGAACTGTGGGAGCCCAAGACCCAGGACTTTCTCTGCAAATGGGCAGGGGTCAGTCCAGATTTTGTTTTTCGCTAAGGGGTAGCTACAGGGGCATGAAAGAGAGGAAATCCTTAGACAGATGTACCCTGAACCTTCTCATGGCAGATCTGAATAGCCTTGCATGTCAATGCATCTCCATGACATCCTTTCTTGGAAAAACACCCACATTTCTAGTCTCCGTTTATATGGAACAGTCTCTTTAAGAAGCAGAGAACAGCAAGCTTGTAAAATAATAATAAACAAATAACTGAGAAGGACCTGAACCCAGTAATAACGAGTGCGTTTCTTCAGAAAGGAGAAACAATTGCCTTTGCTCAGAGAGCCACCGAGGACGAGCTGCAAAATCATCTCCCTTCATTTACATAGACCAGTGTTTGCTTTTCCGGTAATAGTGCAGGTGCGTCTCCTGCAGGGTCTGAATCTCTACCTCATCAAACCGTTTCGCCAGAGTGGGACATGCCCTCTTTCCTGGAACAGTTTCAAGTTTTCCCCTCTAGCCTTCCAGCCACCTGTTTGTGGAGTTCATCCTGTGGACTCCATGCATGCAATCAGAAACAAGAGAATGAGAATAAATGACCTTGTTTGTTATTTATAACAAAGAAACTCAGCAAAATTAATGCTGTGGAGCTTGACCTCGTGACCTGGGAGAAAGGGCCACCTCATGGCTTTGTGGCCAGCACACAATAGCCTGGCAGCTCCCATTGTCCAGCCACCGTGACTTTTGGATGGTCATTAAAACCGTATATCCAAAATATTAAATGTTTTACAAGTTAGATTAGAGGATTTGCACTCATTTTAAAAAGCATGTTTAAAGAAGTGAGGCCAGTTAGCCCAACAGCTTTTCCTTTAAAGACAGCAAGGAAAATCACTTAGCTTTATCTGCTTACTCTGTACTGTGTCAACATGTAGAAGAAAAAGGAAATATTAAAAATTTTCAAATGAGGACCCTGGGAATTGAAGAGAGTTAATCGTATAATAGAAGCCAAACAGAAGAATGATCACTGTAAGTGGTCCCGGGAAAACACTCTGTTTCCTTCCTGTTGAGGCTACTGCTGGGCAGGGAAGACACAGCTTCCTCCTTTTAGATAAACGGGATGTGGATGCTGCCCCAGGATGGAATAGCACCACCATGTTCTCCCACCCCCCCATCCCCATGTATCCAACCACACACCCTACAAGTTCTCGACAGGAAGAAAATGACAAACACAAGGAAGGACCTAAAGGACTTTAAAGGACTTTCAATACTGATCTTGAGATGAGGTGGCTCAGAAAAGGAGACAACTCTGCATTTAGGGTGATGAAGCTCAGATTTGCCGTGTCCCTACCTGTCGGCCACCTGGCCTCCTTTTTGGTTTCTTCCCCGGTTAACACCAAGCAGTGTTGGCATTGCAGTATCGAATGTTCAGACAAGACTGAATTTTCTGCATAAAAAGAATCACGTGAATCCAACTTATTGGGTTTTGCTTTCATCTGTATGGAATGGGAAAATTGTGTGACCCGCAAATTATTTTAAAATACCTTTTTTTATAACTTATTATCAACAAATGTTTGATTTGTATGTCCATTTAATAGACGTATATACTCAGCTCAAATGAAAAAGTTTGGGGTATGAAAAAACTCCAACACGGAATAGTCTAGGAAGAGCCGCCATAATGCATGACTCTTCAGACATGTTGTGGTCATATGTTATCATCTAAAGCAAGAAAAAATGATAAATTATACTAGGAAAGATTTAACCGCCTGGTGAACCTCTTTGAGACTAGCCAATTCCCAAGTGCCAAAAAATGATGTTTTTGAATGTAACTAATCTAAAAAAAACCCACTGGACAGACAAAGATGACATATCAAATTATAATTTATCAGAAAATCTGAGCTTTTTTTCTTTCATAACTTCATTCCCCCCTACACACACACACACACACACACACACACACACACACACACATAATGTATTTGGATCACAACTGCCCTCTTTTTCACTCCAACTACTTTAGGACTCTATCTAGTCTGCCCCCCCACACACACAATACATACACACACACACACACAAACACACACACACACACCTTCTCAACTTCATGTCCTACTTTTTAATTTTTTCTTTTAAACTACTGGGTCTAATTATTGTTGCCCCATATGAACATGGATGTAGAGCCAACCACTGGCAAATGGGCAACCTACCAGGGACAATACTCCTAAAGAGGACTGATTCTCCCTCCCCCAGAAGTTATCGACTTCTGATAGTTCCTCAGCGAAGAATGGGGTCTCATAAGCTCTTCCCCAGTCCCTGCCAGAATGTTTTATGTATGTATGAAGTCTTATATGGGCAACTATACAATGCATACATACAAATACAACCACGTACCATATAAATGAATGCAATTGCCATTTCCTGTCCAGAAGACACTGTTTCCTTCCTGTCTTCCCTGAACTCTGGATCTTACAGTCTTTCTGTCCCTTGTCCACATTCTTTGAGCAATGGGGGGGAGGCAGTGTGACACTAATGTCCCAGTTATGGCTGAGCACTCCACAGATACTTTCTCTCTGCATTTTGACCAGTCATGTATTAATCACTGTCTGTTGAAAAATGAAGGTTCTCTAATACATACTGAGAGCTGCACTAATTTATGGGTATATGCACTTAAGAAGCAATATGATTCTATGTCCTTTTAGCGAAATAAGAGTCTGAGGTTCTCCTGTAGGTTCAATGAGCTCCCCAGCCAAGGGTTCTTAGCCATATTGATAGCATGTGTTTCCTCTGGTGGACAGAGCCCAAGTTCAGTTAGAAAGCCCTTGGTTACCCCCATAATATTCATGGCCCTATTGCCCCCATGGGCATATCTTGCCAGGCCAGTAATGTTATTGGTAGCTCACAGGTTCACAGCTGGGTAAGACTGGTGACGACTTTCTCGCTGTAGCAAATTTTCTGTTGCTGCGATGAAACACCAAAATTAAGGCCACTTACAGAGGAAAGTTTATTTGAGCTGACGGTTCCAGACAGTTAGGGTCCATAAAGGCAAAGACAGCTTGGCGGCAGGTTGCAGGTATGGCTGCAGAAGCAAGAAACTGAGAGCTCACACCTTGAGCCATGAGGATGGAGCACGGTAAACATACTGGAAATGATTTGAGGATTTAAACCCTCAAGGCCCACGTTCCCCCAGCAGGGCCATGTCTTCTAAACCTCCCCCAAACAGCACCATCAGCTAAAGACCAAGAGTTCCATGTCTGTGACTAGGGCTAGGGGAGAATTCTTAGTTAAACTACCCCCTCTCCAGCAACTTGTGCAATCCCTTCTAGGACCATGAAAGTTAGCCAGCAGAAAGGGTTCTTCTAAGTCAATACTAGTTCAAGACCAAAGTGTGTTCCATCTGCAGCGATAGGGTCTTACATCAAGCACTGGTGGGCGACTCAACAATGAGTGACAAGAACTTGTATTGTTTCAGGAAAATCTCTGGTACCCCTACTGACCAACAACCTAAAGGGGAGCATCTTACCCCAGACACTGGGCTTTTCTCATTTGAAAACCTATGTTTTCTGGAAGGAATATTACCCTCCCTGTAGAGTAATTCCATTTGTGCTCTTTCCCATATATATTCACATATGTATATGGATGAATCAGAGAGCATACACACAAACTTATAAAACAGTAGCTTCCCCTGTGGCTTTCTACACGTCATTCAATGATCTCTCCCTTACACCCCCCCACCCTCCTTCATAGCGCCTGTGTCCCACTAACACTCACCCTGCAAGGTATTGCCTCCCCCACCTCTCAGCTAAGCCCTTTTACATGGAAACATCTTGGGGCTGTCACTCCGTTCTTTCCATGGCTGTGTTTCGGTGTAAGCAACAGGGCAGAGAGGTAGGCATTTCATCTCGCCCAGAGCCAGAACCCACGCCAAAGAGTTTTAAAATATGCTGCTTTCACTGCATGTGAAACCAAGTATGTGGTTCCAAGGTTCGAGAAGAGGAAAACTAATGACCCTGTGATGGAGGAAGGTCATTGGTTGATTTAATAAAGAAGCTGCTTGACCTGATAGGTTAGAACGTAAGTGGGAGGAGCAGAATGCTGGACGGAAGAGGAAGTGAGGTCAGAGACTCGACAGCTCTCCTCGAGGGGCAGACGCCTCAGAGAGACAAGATGCTCCACTCTTGCGGGCAGAGGCGAGAGCTCTGCTCTCTGAGGCACACGCGATGAAGCTCCGACCCAGGATGGACGTAGGCTAGAATCTTCCCGGTAAGCGCACCTTGGGGTGCTACACACAGATGATTAGAAATGGGCTAGTCCAGGTGCGAGAGTTAGCCTAGAAGAGAATGGGCCAAGCAGTGATTAAAAGAATACAGTGTCTGTGTAATTATTTCAGGTAAAGCTAGCCGGAGGCGGCCAGGGTGCTGGAGATGCAACCTCGCTGCTCCTATTACTACAACCCTGTCTGTACTGAAGATGACAAGACATGAGAAGAGTATCATAACGGTGAAATGATACAGTCACCGTTCACTGGGAAAACATGCAGAAAACCTGTTTGCAGAAACTGTTACAGATAACATGTTGCGGCTGCTTAGAGAAAGGAAAGGTCACCTAGGATCCTGGAAACAGAAAAGGGAAGACTCTGTCACGAACACATAACAAAACAGCATTTTCAGGAGGTGACAGAGAAGAAGGAATGTGCTAACGAGAGAGTTTTTAAATAGTTCGAAAGAAGTCACTTGAGTGGTGGGGACCTCAGGTTCCATCAGTTGTCTCTTGGATAGATGATGCCTTAGTACAGGGTGTGACAACTAGAAAGGACAGCTTCTCACATCCATTCCTAGCAACCGATTCACCACCCTCGGCTCTTACTCTTCTGTGTGTTTTCATTTCAGAATCCAAACCGAAGAAGAGGCTGTTGTGGGACAGACGCTTCTTAGGGAGACGCGATTCACACAGCTGCCCACCCCAGAGAGGGAGCCGGTGCTAGATCGAAGTATGGACACCACCAAAGTCCGACTTGGTAAAACAATGTGTTTTATTGGGCTTTCTCACAGGAATATGGGTAAAGGGTTACTAAGACAGCTCCATCACCAAAGTCCACCCTAGTGGAATGGCAGTTCAGCCAAGGTGGGAACCTAGAGCACCCTGCACAGCCCCCAGACCACTTATCAGGTTGGAAATTGTCCTCAGCTGGCCCAATTGATCTGTCCCTCTTCCCTAGCAGCTCTGCTGGTTTCTACTTTATCCAGGTAGCCTGGGTGGTCTCAGCATCTTCTTTGCAGCTTGGGTTTTCTGAAAGTGACTTTCAGTAGTGTTTATTGTTTACTTTGGTGAGGGAGAGGCCTGGTGAATCTGGTCAGTTTCAGGGACTTCCTGGAGCTGTTGTTGAGTTGTTTACTTTCTGTCTGAAGGGTGGAGCTTTTTAATCTTATGGGGTGGGAACAGAAAAGGATTGCTACACAACAGAGGCTTTTATACAGGTCCTGTTGGTCTTAGGGTAAAATAAAAATCAGTGCATGGAAGGATGCTGCATTGTTCAGTGTGCAGGTGCTGTGGTGCTCAAAAAGTAGATATTGTGTTGCTCACAGTGTGGACCCTGAGGTGCTCACAGTGTGGACCCTGAGGTTATCACAGTGTGGATGCTGTGGTTCTCACAGTGTAGATGCTGAGGTTATCACAGTGTGGCTGCTGTGGTGCTCACAGTGTAGATGCTGAGGTGCTCACAGTTTCGATCCTGATGTGCTCATACTGTGGATGCTGTGGTTTTCACAGTGTTTGCACATATCACTTCCATCCACCTTTTGTTGGTCAAAGCAGGTCAGACAGCCACATTTGATGTCAGTGAAGTAGAAAGTGTTGCTTTTCCAGAGGGACTGACCTGGTCAGGGAACCCTTAATACAATAATTGTGCAGTGACACTAAGTTTTAAAGATATTTATCAAAGTTCTCAAACAAGTAGAGGTTGTGCTGGAATAGTGAGTTAAAGGATAATGCACTTGGCAGGGTTGGATGCTGGCAATCAAAGTATAAGAAAAAGGAATGGGGTGGGAAAGGGAAGCCTTATAGGATCTGAAGGCCGTGGCAAACAAGTCACACTGAAAACAAGAGGCTACGTGACGGATCACATGAAATCACAGCAGGAATTATACCCAAAAATCTGACCCTTATACAAAAGGCCCACTGAACATGAATAAATTTGGACTGCATGACAGCTGTGTGCTATAAAGATACACACACACACACAGTCTTTATGACATCTCTCCAGGTAGATAAATATTGCTCCATTCTTTCATGTTGAGGAAGGGGCGTCACAGAGGTAAGATATCTTGCTTAGGGACAAAGAGTAGAATGGTATGCTGGCTAGTTTTATGCCGACTGGACATAAGCTAAAGTCATCTTCAAGGAGGGAATCTCAGGTGAGAACACACTCTCATAAGATGTGACTCTCGGCAAGTCTCCAGGGCATTTTCTGATTTAATGATTGGCAGGAGAGTGCCCAGCTCATTGTCGGTGGAGCCATCCCTGGGCTGCTCCTTGGTTCTATAAGAAAGCAGGCTATGGCCCAGTTGTCATCAGAGAGGCGTCATCTAGCAACTGATGGAGGCAGATGCAAAGACCCACAATCAAGGAATCCTGTGAAGGAGGAAAAAAGGAGTGTAGGAGTCAGAGGGGTCCAGGACACCATGGGAAGGCTTGCAGAATCAACCAATCCGGGCTCATAGGGACTCACAGAAACTGAACCAACAACCAGGGAGCCTACATGGTGTTGTGATCCAGCTGCCCTCACTCCTGCTGACTGACAACGGAACTTCCTTGTGGTCTGTAATTGACAAGGATGTTTGTCTTCTTTCTGGCCGGTAATTTTCCACAGAAGCAGTAGAGGTATAAAAGGCTTTAGCTTGGGGCAAAATAAAGGTTCCACCTGAAAAGAAGCCTTCGTGTCTCAATTCTGGCACCACCCCTCTCTACCCTCCCACCCCATCCCCACCCCTGCGCTGGCTCAGCACATGGAACTGATCTAGGCACTCTGTATATATGTTATGTTACAGTTGTGTAGCTTGGCCCTCTTATGGGACTCTTAACAGCAGAAACTGGGTCTGTCTCTGACTCTTTTACTGGCTTTTAGGACTTCTCATACTACATGGGGAGGTGCTTAGTCTTACTGCAACTGGATATACCATGTTTTATTGATACTTATCTGAGACCTGCCTTTTCCTGAGTGGAGATGGAAAAGGAGGGGATGGGTGAGGGGGGAATAGGGGAGAAAAACTGGGAGGAAGGAGGGGGGCTGTAGCTGGGATGTAAAATAAATAGATGAATATTTTTAAAAAGGCTGAGCAAGCCAGTAAGCAGCACTCCTCCATGGCCTCTGCATCAGCTCCTGCCTCCAGGTTCCTGTCCTGTTTGAGTTCCTGTCCTGACTTCCTTTAGTGATGAGCAGCAGTGAGAAAGTATAAGCCTTTCTTCCCAGTTACTGTGTTCATGGTGTTTCATCACAGCAACAGTAACCCCAACTAAGAAAAAACAGTGCTAAAAATCCAGGGTCTTTCTTTCAATTCCATCACTGTGGGGCACAGACAGAGATAAACATGCCTCTTCTCTTCAGTAGCAATGTCTTTATTCTCTCAGAGTCATGGCCTGGAAGCAAGGGGATAAGCCACTCTGCACAGCCTCGAGCAGAGTTTGACATTAAGATGTGGTTTCTAGCCGGGCGGTGGTGGCGCAAGCCTTTAATCCCAGCACTCGGGAGGCAGAGGCAGGCGGATCTCTGTGAGTTCGAGACCAGTCTGGTCTACAGAGCTAGTTCCAGGACAGGCTCCAAAACCACAGAGAAACCCTGTCTCGAAAAACCAAAAAAAAAAAAAAAAAAGATGTGGTTTCTATGAGCACGCCTTGCACAGTTCAGTATCCTAAGTGACAAGAAAGCAACACATTGTTCTTGGAGGTGTCCTCTAGAAAATCCTGTGGCAATACACAGACAGCTTTCCAAGAGTCTCTGCCATGCGCTGCCCAGCTTTTCCTGGTGTTACTGAGGGCTCATGTGAGCAGTATTGGCCAGTGGGCTGTGCAACAGCATATGATACGACAATGGAGAATTCCTCAACCTCTTTCTTGTCCTACAGGGGTGCCCTTGGGTGACATTAGGTATCCCAAAGACATAAATACAAGATGTAAGATGTCATGTATGCTTTGGGATGGACATGAGCAACAGCATATATCTTGATGGCATTCAGCTTTGAGGCACCAAAGGTTTGTTAGAGCAGCCTAGTCCTTCTAGTCTACCCTTGTTGGCGGCCACAGGACTCTACAGTGAATGCACAGCTGGCAGACCAATAGGCAGCTCCACGGGAAGTGTACATGTACACATGAAATAACCGTTTTGCAGAGCTACGGAACACTTGTCTTTTGGAAAAGTTGTTGTCATATCTGTGGAAACCTTGTGAGGCCATGATTCTCCCTTCAAGATGGGATTCCTTCCCAAAACACCTCTGCAGTGTAACTTCTGCACAGGCAATGGAATGACCTTTCCATTTCCCCACACACCATGAGGCCTTAGAAAGACAACATTCACTCTTTCTTCTAACAGTCAAATTTGCATGGAGTCAATCCCATAAAGTTACTTGGTAACAGACCACATAAAAATGTCCAAAGAAGACAGGTATTGAGTGGGAAGGTAGCGTGCCCCACCTTTGCTAACAAACAAATCTGGGTGTTTCCACAACTGGTGATCATAAAAGAGATTGGATAAGGAGAAAGGGTGGATCTAGGATTCAGGGATGTTTAGCAACTCTATCTAATGGTTTGGAGTATCAGGTTATTTCCCCTTGGATACTGGCTCTTTCCTGGGTTGGGCCACCTGTTCCGGAGTACTGCTTTGTCAGGTTCTACCAGCCCTTTTTGTGATATTGCTATGCATATTATCATTCTCTTCACCTATGGAGTTTCCCAACTATGTCTATAAAATCTAGAAACCTTGGGCTGGCGAGATGGCTCAGCGGTTAAGAGCACTGACTGTTCTTCTAGAGGACCTGAGTTCAATTCCCAGCAACCACATGGTGGCTCACAACCATCTGTAATGAGATCTGGTGCTCTCGTCTGTCCTGCAGGCATACATGGAGGCAGACTGTTGTATACATAATAAATAAATAAATAAAATCTTCAAAAAAAAATCTAGAAACCTCAAGGAGATCACCTTTTACTCTCCTTTCTTTTTCTTATTTTTCCCTTTCTTCTTCGGCCCCTCACCTGAAAAATAAAGAACATGCAGAGGTATTGTGCTTGAGTTTATCTGTTTTGCCATCAGATCATTGCTTGCCAGAGACATCCTGTCCTGAGTCTGAGGGAGTACTGAGGCTGGCACTCAAGACCCCCAGTCCACCCTCGCTAACAAACATCTTTCTGACCTTGTTTAATCTAAGAAATGACCATATTTGTCCTTCTCGGACACTCATTACCAATATTAAAGGTAAACCTAGGGCCTTTTATCCTATACATTAAACATGTGGTTGGGATAAAATGAATGACTCTCAGGGTTAGCTTCCTCTCTGTATGCTATCCACTTAAGCTACCCACGATCATCTTTGGAAACCAGTGATTGACACATCTTCCTCATGTATCGTTTCATGCTATTACCTCTAAGGTTAAGGTTTTATTTTTTCACTGTCCCGGGAGCAAACACTCTGAGATCTCAAGGAAGCTGTTTCAAGTGTCTCTGAACTTCTCGTGAGTGAGCTCCACAGTCTCTGTAATTATCTGCCGCAAACAAGATAACACATAGAAGTTACCCAGGAAGATAAAAATCCACACTGTTTTTGGTGTTTAGTTTTGTGAGGCTGTGTTATCAAGATGGATAAAGGACAGGAGTGACGGTTTAAAAGATACCTCTCTTCAGGGACACGTTGCTCAAACTTCCCTTGGCAAGCTCATACATGAACTTGCGCTGTGAGGAGACACTGTTGATTACTTCCTCCAAACACATGCTCAGTTCTCTTGGTTTCATCTTACCCATGGTGCACGCACTCACATCTTCCTCTTTAGGCAGCAGTGTCCGGCCAGAGTCCATCTTTCACCATTACCATTACGGCCTTGTTTTCATTACCAGGGGTTATCAGTTCACCACGGTGGCTAACCTTGGTTGTGAACTTGCTGGGATTGGAATGCACCCTACAGGGTGCCTGTGAAGGTGTGTCCACAGACGATGGGTGTGAGTAGCACCATGCCATAGACTGGGGGTTGACACACAACTTGAAGGAGGGAGAGGGAGAAAGTTAGAGAGCGTGAGAATTATCGCCCTCTGCTTCCCAGCTGGAGAGCAGGGGTCCTCCGCTCCACTGCCTCCCAGCCCTCACTGCAAAACCTCTGCAACTGTGAGCAAAACCTCACAACCTGGTTCCCGGGTGTGCCCTTGCCGTGAGAAAGTGTGACTAACATAGTTAGCCACTGGCCAGGATGTGTTTCCAGCCCGTGAGACCCGTATTAAAGAGCGCAAAGGGTGTATAACAAGGGTTTCTTTGCTTTTATAGGAAATCGAGAAACAATAATTTCTTTTCCAGACAACGCCAATGCCACGCCCTAAAATTCCATGTCATGTTATGACTCAATCCCCTCTGAGCTCGGAGCCACTGTGCTAACTAAAGGAAACTGAAACAGAAACACACGAAGGAAGAAGAGGCTCGGCGGTGCTGTGAGTTATCGACGGACCGAGCATGTGCCTCTTTTCGTCCTGATTGCTGGTTCTGGGAAACAAAACGGGACTCTGCTTTTGATACGATTGATCCTATTTTCTGTTACACATAACTGAAGGCAATGAACCTACTTAAACTCACTACTTCAGTCAGTTGGGGATGCTGTAACAAAATACCACAGTCTGAGTGGCTTTTGCAACAGAAATGTCTTGTGGGCTGGTTCTGGAGGCTGCAGTGCCAGAGAAAGGAGTTGGCAGGACAGCGCTTTGCTTTGCATTTTGACCTCTTCTCTTGGCTTATGGATGGCTATCCTCTCAGTGTTTCTTCACGGATCCTTTTCTGTGTGTCCATGTTCTCCATGTCTCTCTGTTCTTTTGCCCCCCTTTTTAATAGCGTGCTGGTCAAATTGTTTTACAGCCCACCCTGCAGACCTCATTTAAAGTCTCTGTCTGAAGCAGCCACTCTTTAAGAGACAGGGGATGATGTCTTCAGCATATGAATTTGGGAAAGATGCATCCAGCTTGTAACATTTGCTTATGCACAAATTTTGGTTAGTTTTGTTGTGATCCAGCTGCCCTCACTCCCCCTGCCTGACAGCGGAACTTCCTTGTGATCTGTAATTGACAAGGATGTTTGTGTTCTTTCTGGCCGGTGGGTCTCCACAGAAACAGTAGAGGTATAAAAGGTTGCTGGTCAAAATAAAGGTTGATGTTCTTCCACCTGAAAAGAAGCCTCTGTGTCTCAATCCCGGCACCCCCCACCAGTCTCTGCTATCCAGGCTGCGCTGGCCGCAGCAAGTTTTAAACTAGAGAAAACCCCTTAGAGAATTAAAGGTTGTTCTGCTAGTTTGTCTCCCTTTTGCAGTGATGGGACACTGACTGAAAGGGAAGGAAAAGATTTGTTTGACTTATAGGTTCCAGCACCGAGAGAAGCCAGAGCAGAAACGCAAGGCAGGAACCTGATGGCAGGAACTGAAGCAGAGACCATGAAGGAATGGCAGAACCCACAGTGGGCAGCCCTCCACGTTGAACAGGAATCAAGAAATGCCCCATAAGCCAGTCTGATGGAGGCAATTGAAACACAACTAATAAAAACTCAGAGACAGATATTGGGATTCAACCTGAAGGTCAGAAAAGCAAAACAACCAACCACTGGCTCTTTCCTCTACCCCAGTCTGAAAAGGTGTCTCAGAGAGTAAGGACCAATGGCTGACTGTTTTACTTTTCTCATCCTCGGGCAAGCTTTACTTATTAAAATACAGATGAAATGTCACACAGGCAATATCTTAGTTGAGTATCTAGGTTTGTGTGAAGTTGACAAATCAGTTACGAAGTCTGGCTTCCTAGAAACAGAGGATCCCATGGACCACTGCTCGCTCCACCATCTTCCCCCATTTTGGTCTTGGTTTACAGCCAATGGCCGTTCCTTCACCAAGGAGATATGAATGACAATAAGGTTTTTGGCAATTTCAGTGGCTCATGGACATGCATATACATTTCTGTCATAGTTAAGGGTACTTAAGGCAAATTAAACAATCCCACACAAAGTTGTCGGTTTAGTATTGATAAGATAGAAGAACGTCTTTAGTGATGTCTCACTTTATTTTGCCATTAGTTCTGCATTATCTTTTAAAATTATAATATTTTAATATGTAGATCAAGAAATAGAAGGCATGCTTCTGTAATTCTTAATTGATAGAATGACTGAAGAACGAGTTAATGTAGTTGGAAACAAAACTCAAAGTAATCTTTAAGGTCTAAAAATCTAGGTAGAATCAAAATGAAGGAAAATTAACTGAATTAATATTAACTTCCAAATTTGGAAATACTGGCAGGATTGGCTGGCAGAATAATGCTGTGGAGATTAAATTAAGCCTTTCTGTAAATTACAGACCTCAGAGGAGATGTGCTTTTCTTTCTGAGACAGAAGCCCTTTTAAATTTGTTGTGTGTTAGTGTACAGTTGGCTGAATAAATGTCTTAGAAAAAATATTTCTGTAATTTTGATTTCCCTTTTATTTAACACCAGGCACATAATGAGAAAATAATTTGGGTCCCTTTGGGTAATCCAACAACCTGGAAAATCCCTGAGGAAAGAGACCCCTTCCTACTATAGTGTAGTGTGGTACAGCTACTGTAGGCCATGGTGTACGTCTACCTCAGACACACTATCTTGCCCTGTATAGGTGATTTCCCTGAGCACATTCCCTTTAAAGTATAAAAAAGAAAGATAGATATTTCTGTGTGGGGTCATTTTTTATGTTATTTTTATTTCTTTGCTTTTTCAAAATAACCATATTACATTTTTCTTGCCTGAATAGATAAGAAATAGGTCCTTATTCAGAACTGAAGCCCAAACATTGTAAAAAGAGAGAGGTGGGGGGATAACGCATACAGAAAATGAAACACTACATAAGAAGTAATCAACGTCACTATCTAGATGAATCTTCTTTGGAGTTACAGTCCAGGGCCGAGTCACTTGCTTTTCCAATGTAACAATACACTCTGCTGTATGTAATGGTAGATTTGTTTATTATAGAAAAACCTATCAGCTATGAGCAACTAGAAAAGCAGGATAACATATTTGATTGATTTCATTTGAAGACAACATAGAGCCACCAAAGGCAGCAAGGAGGTGAGGGACTAAGATCTCTAAGAAGAGCAAGTACAGAGTAGTGAGTTCAACTCTCAGATGGCTTCTTCCCTTAAGTCCTTGATTAGATTCATAACTGGTATTCAAAACATTAAAATCTATATGTCAATACTAGGGAGGAAATGGCAATTCAGAACTTGCTGCGGTTTGTATACGCTGGGAACTTGATCCTCAAGGGCACTGTATTGGTAGGTGTGGCCTAATGAGAGATGATTAGATATAAGGGCTACCACCTGGTGAATGAAAAATATCTTCATTGCTGGAACAGATCAGATATCAAAAGAATGAGATGTTTAATACAGAGGATAGCCTTCCTCTTACTTGGTTATGTTTCTTGTCTTGGTCTTCCGCCAGGGGAGAACATGGCACGGAAACCCTCACAAGAAGCCAGCATCTTTGTATTGGGCTTCCCAGCTTCCAGGATGCTAAGCAATGAATCTCATTCTTTGTGAGTCTTCCAGCCTGCACCATTGGGTTGTAGCAGCACAAGATGGACTACAGTAAAACCTACCAAGGAAAAGATACCATGCCAAGCATCCTAGGTTTTCGGTTGCCATCCACAAAGGGTTATGCCCTAGGAGGAGGAGTAGATGAGAAACAGACCAGTTCTAAGGAAAACAAAGTCTAGATCTGAGCAGTCTCAATCCCTGATCATCTTAGTGATCTGCCTCTACACTGCTTACAGGGTGGGGCCGGGTACTGGGGGGGGGAGGAAGGGGAGAGAAAAATCTTTATGAAAGTACTCAGACTCTCAAATTATCTTGATTTCGTTTTGGTTTGTGTTTGGTTTTGTTGTTGTTTTGGTTTGGTTTTCACTACAGGATTTCTCTTTGTACTTTGGCTGTCCTGGAACTTACTCTATCTATAGATCAGACTGGCCTTGAATGCACAGAGATTTTCCTGCCTCTGCCTCCCAAATGCTGGGATCAAATGTGTGCACTACCATTGCCTGACTTGATTTTGTTTTTATTTACACCTGAAATCCATTCCTATACCTAATATCTGGCTCCCTAATATCCAGAGACAAGATCATATGACTGGAGATACAGATGTTGGTGGCATATCTAAAGTATGTCCAAATGTTGGACTTATTACATGTGGGCCTTTAAAAGCCAGTATTCAACAACTCGACCATTAGTCAAGAGACACAGGTGCTCCTTAGTCACAGTGAGGTCATGTCCTGATAAATCCATTGTAAGTACAAAAGCCAAACAAACAAAAAACCACATTGCAATTCAAACTTCTGTATACTTAGTCTTAACAAGCATCCTAACTTAGCTTACCCTGTCTGGAATATACTCAGAATACAGATATTTACCAACAGCCAGCCAAAATCATCTGTTCCAACAACACCTGTTTTATAATAAAGTGCTTGCTATATCATGTAATTTATTAACTGCCCATATTTTCCAATTCTGTCAATATGGTACCTTTCAGGGCACCTTCTTGTTTACCCTGGTGATTCCACAGCTGGGTGGGATATGTGGCTTGCCTCTGTCCGGCATCATTGGAAAGTGTCACGGCTAGCCTGGGAGAGGATTAAAATTCAAAAGACCAAGTATACTTCCTAATAACTGATAGCTTTTATAACATGAACAGATCAAAAAAAAATGTTAGCCCCAACTATTATGAGTTGTGGGCTCCCTGAATTTAATACACAAGCTTTTCCTGGTGTGTTTCCTCATGTGCACTTAGTGCACAGGCTCTGCTCGGTGTGTTTTCTCGTCTGTACCCAGTACACCGGCTTTTCCTGGTGTGTTTCCTCATCTGTACCCAGTACACAGGCTTTGATCGGTGTGTTTCATCTGCACTCAGTACACGGGCTTTTGCTCAGTGTGTTCCCCTAGGAAATACTTAGTGATGTGTACTAGCAAATTAATCCAAGAGAATGGCACCAGTATACTGACAATTTAACCCGAAATAATTTAATATGTACTTTAACTGAGATTTCTAGAGAACCTACCATAAACCAAAATGATTTAATGTGGTCCACAGGCACTAAATTACATGGAGAAAGTCATTCACTTGTCTGTGAACATTTAGTCTGATGATTATGTCATGGAGAAAGTTTCAGCTTACTGCTGACTGTCTCCCATAGTAGCCTAACACAGGTAGATTTTCTAAAAAGGAAATAAGGGCCTTCAGACTGACCCATTGGATAGACAGGTGTCAATGCTTTCTCTATTTTGAGGTTGTTTAGGAAGACATCATGGGCTTCTTTGGCATCTAGCCTGGCTAGGACCTTTTATCAGAAAATGAATGCCTAAGACAAAAGGGGACAAATACAATGAGCTGGAATTCTACCCACAATTCCCTTTGTTCTGAGGTCTGTGACCATCATTAGGTGTCCTCTTGTGATGACTTCTTATTCTGTGGAGAGTGTTTTTGATTTCTGTCATGAACGGACCCTACCATTATAATTTTCACGTTTTTTAAAAATGAACCGAAGTGAATTAAAGAAGCAATATGTAAGAGTAAGAGATGTAAAAAAGGCTGTACGAGAGTACCTCATGGCAGAGGACAGGTTCCTGACCAAACCCAGAGAGGTGAGGTTAGCTACGGAGCTACAGGCTATGTGCCAGGCTTGCAGAAAACCTCACGCGTCCATCAGTCAGCATTCATTATTGGACAGCAACGCCAGACACAGACACTTTTCCAGTTGTGGAGACAGGGCAAGACGAGTCACTGTCAAAACACTGACAGTGTGGCCTAAGGACACAGACATCATGTAGGCCAAACCTCCTCAGTAATAAGTTGGTATTTCTCCAGGAAGGTGACTGAAGAGCCAATGATTTGAACAAAGAGTGGAGGAGCAAACCTGGGCATCTTGCTCGAGGCTGGGGCAGAAAGAGACCAGCTTCGCACTCGAAGGGTGCCTGGAAAAATGCAGAGTGACAGCTGGGCGCTCCTCACCATTACTGGGAGCAAAGGCGGAAGTGGGAGTCCCCTCAGCTGCTCCTCTTGACACCTGGGCGAATGGTTGTTTACAGAGGCAGATCACCCAGCCGCTCCCTGAAGGGTAAACAGCTGCTTCCTGCCTTCTTAGCTGGCACAGATTGGGGCCCTGACACTGTGTGCCCGCCAGAAATAGGGCTCCTCCACTCACTTTCATTCGGTGGTTCAAGCAAGACAGCTTAGGTTTCTCCTAAGGACGAGGAAGGAGGTGGGTACTCGAAATCAAGTAAGGACAAGTAAGTGGCCACCCACCCCTCACCTGGTCTCCCACTCCACTTAGAACCCAGGGCTCTCCAAGTTACAAGCGCCTGAGTCCTCGGCCTGCCCAACTACATATGAGAAGATCACAATAAGCTGAAGAGGCAAAGAGACGTTCCCAAGATCCGGATCAATGTGGTTCTATATTCAAGAAAGTTGCGTGTCCTAGCTCCCTTGTCAACTGTATTCAATGACCCCTGCCTCTCAGTTTGTCAATCTGGGAAGAATTTGGATGGATGCCTCTTAATTTTCCTTTTACCAAACTCTCATGGTTGAGCGAAGAGCATGAGTTCACTTCTGTAAGCACACCAAAATTTAATACAGCATAAATCCCTAAGTTACCAAGAGGACCCATTGGACTGCTGACCAAGTCTTATGTCTATCAGCCTTTCTTTCCCCTAATCTTACTGAAATCATTACAGCCTGTAGTTAAGGCAAAGGCACGGTGCACTTGGTCACGTATCTATTTGCACAACATGTTGTATTTCCCAGTGCTCCTTCTCTCTGTTAAATCCACAAGTATTCATGAGCACCCAATGGGGCTTAATGGCCGTCGAAGTCAAAGACACCGCCAGATAGGATCTCTGCCCTGTAGTCTGGTCTAAGAGTAGGTCAAATGATGGCATACAAAATTCCTCGGCACACGAGATGCTCCTGTTTGTTACTTTAGCTTCTCCAGGAGTCATGCTAAAGCAGGGATAGCATAACGAGGTTGAGTGGAAGAGATCCAAGTGGGCGAAAGGGGGGCTGGAGAAAACTGGCGAAGGAGAGAGGATGGGGCGGGGGGTATTTGTCCTGTTCCATTTTATGCGGTCATACAAAGTGCCTGACACTGCATAACTTACAAAGAAAAAAGGTCTGGCTAATGATTTTAGTGTCTTGAGAGTCCAAAGAGTCATAGGCTGTATCACAGAAGACAGCAGAAAGGAAAATGGCCACAGATAAGGAAGCAAGAGACCATGGAGGTGACAGCCTGCTCTTTCTTTGTAGGGCGATTCTTTCTTGAGAACTTACCTACTCCTAGCTAGATCTGAACCAGTCACCCCAAACAACATTAATACCCTCCTGAGCCTGGAGCCTCTGTGGCCAGATTGCTTTCCGTGACCCTACTTGTTAATGATTCTGGCTTGAGGGCCAAGCCTCAAGTATATGAACCTCTGGGGGACCAGCCACTTCTAGACCTTTGTGGTGTCAGACCTCAGGGTGGCTCTGAGGAAGTTCTAGAAAGGTCACATTTGAAGAGCTGGTTTTCCTTCTGTGCTCGGTGATGAGCTGTCAGCAAGACTGGACCTTGAGATGTGGCATAAATGGTGAAGGGGCTGATTGCGAATGAAGGAATGGGAGTTAGGCCAGTAGGAGCCTGACCAGAGCTGACCTCAGCCTGGAGGAAGATTGACGTAAACCCAAGACCAGAGTGTGCTAGTGAGACTTCCACAACCTGCTCCTCGGGGAGAGAAAGCCCACATTTTCAGGATGTGCTGATTTTCATAATAAAACTGAAAGTCTCCCACACTGGTGGGGCTCAGATTTCAGCCTGCTGTGCCGAAGCAGGGCATTGGGAGATACACGTGTAACCGCACCTTGTGAGGTGGCAAGGCCGGCACTAGCTCATCACGGCTGTGTGTGAGGCTGGAATGGCTAAATTAGTGGAATTGGGACCTTCTGGACCAGTGCCTGGCGCATAGCAGGTGCTCGGCAAATGGTTGTTTACCCAGGAGCCATGTGCACTGAAGGCCACCGATGGGAAATCAGTGAGCAGCGGGGGAGGGCTGGGAGGAAGACGGGGTGTTGACCCTGGGACCATAAGTCAGGGAGAGGTTGTGATTCTTTTGAGCTTCTAGATGCTTTTAGACTTCCAGACCCCAAGTAGGACAAATGGCGAGCAGGGGTGGCGGCGGTCTCTCTAACTCCTCTTATTACCCTATAACTGAAAATAACAGTTTCCAATCCTTGTTTTAGAAATGCAAGTATCCTTCCAAACAAAATACTACAAACAGAACTGATGAAGGGAAATGCCCTTCCTGCTGGGGGCCTTGTCCAGTCTTCCTTGAAAGCCCCCTCTAGCAAAACATTGACTCCATGACTCCCGGCACACTGCCTTCCTGTGTCCACGCCCTGTGAAGGTTCTGCTCCCTTAGCTTTCGGTCTGGCCTGAGGCTGGTGCACCTGAGGTGAAGAGCTGCTGACCTCCCTGCCTCCAGCTACCCTGCTGGAGAGGCCACGCAGGGAGGCCACAAAGAAATACGAAGATGCTGAGACCCCTCGGAGCCAGAGAGAAGAACAGAGTCGTAGGTAATCAGTGTCCCAGATGGACCCAGGCCTAAATCATGCAGAAAGATGACAAAAATCACGAGTAAATAAGACAGTTGTTGTTTTAGGGCTTCAGATTATGTCAGTTGGGACTTAGATTATGGCAGAAAAACAAAATTATCTGAAAAGGGTGTTGGAGGGATGGCTTGCTGTTAATGGCACTGGCTGCTCTTCCGAGAACCTGAATGTGGTTCTCAGCGCCCATACGGTGGCTTTCAACCATTTGTAACTCTAGTTCCAGGGGATTCAATGCCCTCTTCTGACCTCCTCAGGCAGCAGGCACATATGTGGTACACAGGCACAGATTCAAACAGAACATCTCTACACATAAAACAGCAGCAGCAGCAACAACAACAACAATAATAATAAAGGGGAGCTGAGCATGGGGACACATACAGTAAACCTAGCAGGGGGCAGAATGAAGGAGGAGGATCCCTAAAGTGAAAAAGGGGGGAAGAGGAGGAAAGAAAGCCGATGAAGAGTGTCAATCAATGGCTTAGTACTGGGTCCCGGTCCCACCGGGGACCTCTGAAGAAAAGTGTAGAGTATTCTTGGGAGTTTCCCACCCAAAGAGAGAAGAATCTGAGCTATTTATCTTCTGCCTCTGGGCTCGTCAATTCTGTAGGATTTCTAGTGAGCCTCACTTAAAGGCTGCAATACAGAAAAGGTGGGGGCACAGAAGTTGGAGTTCTGAGAGCTACAGGCAGGGCTCTAGTGTTTGCTCAGCTATAAAGCAAAGCCTTTGGCCAAAGCTCACGTACTCACAGGGTGTGGAAAAAGAGGGAACCAGAGAGGACTATGCACCACACTTGATAGGATGACTACTTATCTTTTTTCCCTCCCTTTGGTTTTTCCAGACAGGGTTTCTCTGTGCAACAGTCCTGGCTGTCCTGGAACTCTCTCTGTAGACTAGGTTGGGTTCAAACTCACTGAGATCCACCTGCCTCTGCCTCCTAAGTGCTGGGATTGAAGGTGTACTTACTCTTAATGGGTGTTTTCTTGGAGAACATGGGAAGTTACCTGTTCGCCCCGAGAGGAGGAAGAAGAATTTCTTAGTCCTTGGTTACACTGATAACAGTAAGTCTAGGGCTGGTTAGTGAGTGAGAGGCCCGTGATACCCGACTAGAGAAGAGGTACCTAATAACTCTGGGAGTCCAGGAGCTGCTACCCCAGCAAGTCCTTCCATCTCTCCTACCACCTGCAGAAGCTAAGATCTTCAGGACACCCAAGAGGAAGATGCATATTTGCATCCAGGACCAGGATAGATCTTCCAAGACAAAATCAGGTGGGGTGTCCTGATGATTCATATCATGAAGTACAATGGATCACATCCCAGGGCTTCACCAATGAGAAGGTTCATAAAACGCCTTTACAGGTTGACTCTCAAGGCTGGAGACACTATCTCAGTATTGCTTCCTGATAATTATAAAGCAAAGGATATTAAAGGATGTTAATGAACACAAGAGCAAAAAGATAGTGCTAAGACCAAGTCTACTTCCCCCAGAATATCATGTTGTACCAAATGTTCATTCTTGATAAAATTATTGCAGTTACAAAGTTTGACCAAAGCAATGCATCTTTCTGACCGCATCGCTGATAATGTTCTTTTCAACAGTAGACCAAAACCCAGGAGCCCAGCAGTACAGTTCAAAGTGGGCTTGTGGTTCTTTGCAACCAACAAACAAACAGTGCTCCCATCTTCAGAGCTCTTGTTTCTGCTCATGGGTTGCCCAGTGTTTTCCCTGATCCTGTGAAAGAAGAGAGAACTGCCACGTTCACCAGACTCTCAGATGGTCTCAGTAAATATGGAGCAGTTGTGTCGGATGGCAGAACTGGGCCTCAGCTTACATTGATAGGCTGTAACATTAGGTGACATCAGGTTGGCTCAATATTTAAGAATAATAGAATCTGTATTCAACAATACAAATAAGAATCAACCATGTCCAGCCAGGGTTTGGGAGCTGGATTGATAGCCAATGAGTCACAGAAGACCTGAGGGTTTTAATTAACCCAAGACTCCGCAAGATCTACCAGCAGAACACTTATTTTTAAAAGCCATTCCAGGCGGCTGCAATAGGTCTTCTTTTCAGCAGAAAGGCAGTGACGATCCTCATAGATTCTGTGCAGGCACACTGCAGCTGGAGCGGTGTGTGTTCAGTTCTGGCTGAAAGAGTAAGCAATTAGATGCAGGCAGGATTTCAAACACATGTCACGCAAGGAACGGTTATCAGCACCGGGGATAAATGAGAACAAAATGATAACATTTTACAGGAATAATAGTGGCCTCCATCTATCTGACGAGCACTCAGGTGCAAAAGGGAGTCAACATATCCTCCTTACTCTGCCTTTTAGTCAGCTGTGGCCGCGTTAATGCTGTGAGGGCCACAGCGGTGTCTGTTTATCTTGTGTGGATCTACAGGTGAGCAGATTTCTCTGGCCTGATGGAGGGAGCTAATCTCAGGCTCAAGCAGTAATCTGTGTTTTCAAATGTGTTCTGTGTCCCTCCTCCTCCTCCTCCTCCTCCTCCTCCTCCTCCTCTTTCTTCTTTCTTTTTTGGAATTGATGTGCCTCTGGGAATAGTCTTCTCATGGTAATGTAAGAAGCACATGAAGGCATGCATTTTTAAAACCCTCTGCAGGCTTCATCTTGACGAAGATTAAGCCATCCAAAGTCAAAAGGCAGGGAGCCAGCTATACAGTGTCCACTCTGAGAGACCCCCCAGAAGGAAACAAACATGCTAATCACAGTAGACTGGAACCAACGGTCCTATTTTCCCTCTTGAAACTTGTAAGATAAAGTAGAGCCCGTGGTCTGAAGCTGCAGGAAGGCAGGTTTGGGTATAGGGCAGCGGGCAACTAAATGGTTATTAGAAAGGCCCAAGGAGGGAGAAGCAAGGACCAGAAGTTGAGCAGAACAGAGTCCATCAGCTCATTCCTAAAAAGTTCAGGCTACACTCCTGAACAAGGAAGCAGGGTTCGTGGTAGCTGAGTCAAGGAAGCATGTAGGTTAATCTCTGTAGATGCAGCCCCTGTATGGGAATAGCAGGGAGAAAGCTATCATGATGGTGCGTTCTGCACACAACACATGGACCACAGGAAGCGTTAGCATCCCTCTGAGCCTGACCTAGGGAAGGTTTTGCCACTCCCGTGGGTTGGAGGCGTTGGGTTCTTGACATGCCCATGTCAACAGCACACGTTCACTCAGGACTTCACTCACTCCCTGTGCATTCGTCTTTGCTAACCTGTGACTGTAACCGCCGTTTACTGAGCTGCCCCTATGGAGCAAGCTTGCTGAGGGCGGGCTTATGTCCAGACACGCAGAGGTTTCACAGGTCTTCAGAGGCTCCCCAGCACGGGCGCAGTCACTGGGCCAATGCTACCTTAAAGTGCGCAGGTCCGAGTTCCCCTCACCTTGTTTCTGAAGCTGTGCTTCTCTCCAGGACCTCCAGGAGAGTTTGGTTTTCGCTGAAGCTGAGGACTCAGAGGTATAGGAGTCCTAGCAAGACAAACTGAGTATTTAGGTTCCCAGGGCAACATGTCTCAGGAAAGGAGCTCTGAGTTAAGCACAGCTATTGTCTAGGCTTTTATTGCCTGCCATAAGGCAGGATGGGGTGTGAACATATTAGATAAACGAGAGGCCAAACCCCAATCCTAGCACCTAGTGCCCGTGTGCTGTGGTTTGTTCATGTGAAAAGATGAGCCTTTCGCTAGGATGAGGACCAAGGCTAATAATGACTGCATACCAGACCCTATTCTAGATGTCTGAGTTCAAAGTCACTTCTAGAATAAGTCAATCGCTCCATACTTGTCAATTGCCCTCTCTCCCATCACCTGATGCTCTCAATGGTTCCCAAAGGCATTCCTTGAGTGTCAGGTTGTCATTCTGTTTCTGATAGTCTTCTTCTGTCTCTAGGCAAATTGGCAAATCTTTCTTTCTAATAAATGACCATATACTGAAAAGAGCCCTGGGGATATACCCTCTCTTGATAATCATGCTCCATTCAGGAAGCAGAGGAGTGGGGGGAGAGAAAAAGAAAGGCCTCAAATGTCCTTTTCAGCCTCTCTGTTTTCACTTCAGAACGGTGTGTCACTGGGGAGTCTCCTCTCCTTCCCTGAATACCAGCCTCCTTTCACTTCCCCATTAAAGTGACCATGGACTTTGTGCCCTGCCACTGTGGCTGCCTTGCTTTGGCCTCACCAATGGCGTGCTGTCCTTATCATCGGGATTCCAAAATGACACCGTGAAGTTTTGTACCCAGCCGGTCACATTCATCACAGATGCCACAAAAGTCTACAGTCTCCGGGATCCTCCCTCCCACACTTCCCCTCTCATGAAGGACCAGTTTCTGTTTCTACTCTGCCTCCTAAGAACTAGGATCATGCTGTCCCCAGTCCTGTGGCTGCTGTTTTCAGTCTTTGCCAGTTCCTATTTTTGTGGGATGTGAGTTCCCCAGGATGCCCTCCCGGGACTGGGAAGCCTGTTCTGCATATTTCTATACACCTGCTGGGCACACACACACACACACACACACACACACACACACACACACATACACACACACACACACACACACCCTTCCTGCATCAGGACAATCCATGGCACATCCCAGTCTTTCTTTGGGGACTGCAAGTGTTTCCTGCCACCATAAAAGCAGACATTCTTACTTCTGGGCAGATAGACTCACATCAAGCGCAGTTTGGCTTGAACGCAGAGTGCATATGCTCTGAAAGTTTAGAACAAATAGTATCATAAAAATCCCAATAGGATTTTTTTCTTCTGAAATATGAGCATAGCAAAGAAATCTGAGATAAGACTACAATCAGCTTCTTATTGCTTAACTGTGCGCAGGTGCATGCAGGAATAAATAGTATTGCTGAGCAGTATCCTCAACATATCCTACACGCGAGGCCATTTGTCTGTCAGGTCTCAAAGCAACACATATTGGGCCATCTCAGATTTTCCTTAAAAGAGAAGACAGAGGAAGGCTAAGCTATGTATGGACAACCACATCATCAGTGTATGTCAGAGGGATCTGAACCCAAGCCTTGGCTGCCTTCCAGCTCCCCTTGCATCTTGTTCTACGTACTGCTGCTCAATGATGCTTCCGTATTGACCTTCTGGTTAATGTTTACTCCCTTCGCCCTGGTACATCATGTCAAGGGTGTGGCACAAGCCTTCCACTTCCTGAATGGTCGCTGCTCAGGTTAAGCCAGGTTCCACAGGGGCATTGAAAGTGGCAGCCCTGAGCTTGTGAAGAACGGAGAGCTGCCTGCAAAACACAGCCCAGTAGTAGGCAGGGGCTGGCCTCTCCTTTTCTGTAGCGGGGGGTCTCTTGAATGGCAAAATGGCCCAAGCACCTTCCAACCTTCAGATAATCCCAGACAACATATGGAAAACTGTCTAGCAGACAAGAAAACTTCGTGGGGGGATAAAGAGATTCAGGAACTCTGGTGGGATGGGATTATTGGAACAGTGGGAGCTTGAGCAGGGGAAATTACAATGTTCCCCCATCCTTTCAGTGTGATGGAGAGAATGTAAGCCTTGAGCCCCAAGCCTGTGGAGTGACCTCATCAGAATTCTGGCCATGCTTGGTTGGCACCTCAGCCTCCTCCTTGGTGAAATGAAGAGAATGATACACAAGGAGCAGATCTTGCAGGAATTGAGATATTTTGTATATAAGGTACTCTGTAGACACTTAGAACACTGTAGGTATTCCCCAAACCAAAGCAGCTGTTATTCATGGAGACAGCTCAGGTTTCACTGGCATAGCAGGGGTCTGGGCACTGTGGTCAGCATTTTTCTAAGCCATTGGGGGAAAGTAGTCTTGTTGTTCTACAACCACGTCCAGGCTCCAAGCTTGAACAGTGGAAGTCCTCATTCCACTATCCTGTCTTCTCGTGTGTTCAGATGAGAATCACTGAGAAGCCTGTGGAACATTCTGAACGTCTAAAACACCATAGGGTTGTTCTCTGTTTACTTTGTAGAAAGGAAGAATGAAGGAAAGGAGAAAAAGAGAAGAAGTGAATCTAAGACAGATGTTTCCAGATTTGCAAAGTGAGCAAGATTAGGGTTTGTTGTGCTTTGATATCCTATGCTTCCCCCTTACAAAAATGGGAGTATGTTCAAATAACCTCGTATGAGACCTTAAGAGAGATTGGTAGAGAGAAAGACAGAGACAGAAAGAGTCAAAGAAAGATCCCTTCCATTTCCATTTAATTAAACCCCAGAGTAAACTGTCTTCTTCTGTCAGTGACCCCACAGCCTCCATTTTCTCATCCACTGGGCCGTAGATTTAGCTAGAGCTGCCCTGACATCCAGACTGGGAGAGGAGCATTCGCAGAGGTGGTTGGGAGACATGAACAGTGTTCACCTCTAGGTGAAAAGACTCCCCAGTAGAGAAGGAGGAGCCCCTAGCCAAAAGGAGCAAATATAAACTGGAAGAGACTTCCTTTGGTTATCTCTGGTTCAGAGAACCCAGGGAGATCCCTCGGTGAGGTCATCTTGCAGATTCCACGCCCAGGACACATCTCCTCTGCCATTTTCTAAGGTCTGATCTTTCATAAACGTGCCTGTCTTTCCCACACAGTAAAAACACAGGCATGTAAATTCTTTAGCTGTCTGCGTTTTAGAAGCCCATCTGTGAGGAATTGCCTTGATTGTTAATTGGGAAAGATGGTTCCAGCCCATCATGGGTAGCACCATTCCATGGGCAAGGTGGTCCTGGGTTATTTGGGAAAGCTAGCTAAGCATAGGTCTGCAAGTAGTAGGCAGCATTTCTTCATGGTTTCAGCTTCAAGTTCCTGCTGGAGTATCTGAATTCCCTCAATAATGAACCGTGACCCGGAAGTGTAAGTCAAACAAATCTGTTCTTCCCTGAAGTTGTTTTTGGTCAGAGTGATTTATTACAGTGCCAGAAAGGAAGCAGGAGGAAACTTCAAAGCAAGCTGAGTGTGGGACAAACCAAACACGGGTAGTGAGTTCCTAATGCAAGCCTGTCCTAGCAGGAGCAGCTGGAACCCAGTACCAGTAGATAATGGCTGTGAAAGAGAAGGGATCCAAGGTGTCCACATCTGATTTTCAAAGATTTCCGTTGCTCTCGCGATCTTCAAATACAAAATCTGCTGTTAAAAAAAAAAACAAACACACAAAAACAAAAACACACATGCCAAGTAATTATAAACACTATGTAGGGTAAATGTTTGCATCATCTGGTACAATTGCCCTTGGTTGGAGGCCGGAAAGCCAGCTAGTAGTGAAGGTTGCTTGGCTGGTCCCCAAGCAAGAGCTGGAGCCACCTTTGCCAAGTGCAGCCTTTGTTCTTCTCTGCTGGTCACAGTCAGGTGTCCTAGGCAGCCTTTGTTTATGACTCTGTGCTTCCTTCCTACAAAAAAGAACAAAAGAAGTGCTTGACAAGAGTAAGGGGGAAAGGAAGGTAGTGAAGGAAAGAGGAGATAGGCTCCTATCCGGACCACCTACTGTATTCCCAGAGTGCCTTTCAGAGGAGCAAAGGTGGCCTCCTCTTTCCCTCCTGCTCCAGCACTCCCTTGGATTGCTAATGCCCAGTGTAACTACTGATCTCCAGAATCCAACTAGCAGGACACTAGCAGGACACTAGCAGGACATCATGTTAGTCTTGGACTTGAAGGGACGTTTTCAAGAGAGACTTGGAGGAAAGGCCTCTAAAAAACCAGTGGAGTTGGCTTCATTTCCGCATCCCTGCTATTGTGCCAAGTGAGGGGGAAATCGATTGCAAAGTACTTTGGATTTTATCACGGTTACACAGCCACCAACCACCGCAGCGGATTGCACTAGGCTTGTGATAGGGGACTGGAGGCATGGTTCTTGATATCCCAAATGATCCTCCACTCTTGACTGGCCCTTGCTCCACCTGCTTTCTCTGGGGCGAGTTAAGAATAGACTTTCCCCACTTCTTTCATCCACTGTCCATCCCCTGCTTCAGAGGCCAGGTTAGAAAGGGTAGCATCCTGTAGCCAGCCTCAGTGACTGGTATCAGGAAGGGTCAGAGCTTGGGCAGAGCCACTTCTGAGCTGTGTGGTTTATTATCTCTGAATCTTGAGGTCTTTAGCACCAACCTCAATCTAAGTAACTGAATTTAAGTGCCCGACCCAGGACGAAACATGCAGGAAATATTCAACAAAGGGTGGTTCTAACAAGGGAGGACGTCTCTAGCGTTCCACACTCAGGTTCTAAACAGAGATCTGTGTGAGATAGTCAAGGCCTTGCTGCCAAGCTGCTTGGATTAAAAAAAAAAATCTTATTCTTCACTCTAGCAGGTTAAGAAGCAAGGTGGAGTTTGTGGCAGGGTCTTTCTAGTGGGCTTGTTGAGCCAACTGAGACATAACTTACCCTGTGCTTAGCCCCACACTGGGCCGTGTGCCAGGTCATCCGTGTGATAAAGGAGTTAATCAGGTGGTAATTACAAATACAGGCTGATACGTTCGCTCCCTCTTGTCCTTGGGGCCCCTATAGTACGGAAAAGAAGACTTGATATCCATCACATTTTGTAAGACCAAGCTGTGTCCGCCTGCCTCGTCCCAGACCTCACCTCAACAGCTAACTGGTGACTCAAGGAGGTGGCTGACATTGGCGATCGGATTGACCCAGCTCTCTTGCTGGTGTCTTTGCACTTCACCTCTCCGACAGCTTTAGCCTGCTCCGTGTTCACCAGAGTGGAATCAGGCAGGTTAATGTTCCTGCAGGAGCCACTTTACCAACAGCTGGTGGGAGCTGCTCGGTAAACAGCCTGCTGATGCCCTTCACCCTAGTGAGGGGGGTTCTGAGCCGGGTGTTCGTCACTGTTCTCAGTGGTCCCTAACAGGCTGGATCCCAGATATGAAGGGCTTGAGAACACACCATCCACTGGCCTACTTGCCCTTATTCTTCACCTAGGAGCTATTGGTATCATGGTTTTCAGGGCTCTCAAATCTTTAAGTTCTGCTTGCTGAGAGACATATTGGGATGGTGGGTGAGTTACAGTCCTAGCTGCTGTGAGAAAATGCCCAGTGAAAGCACCAGAAGACAAGGAGGCTCCAGGTGGAGGGGTTGCAGTGCACAATGGAGACACGGCAGCAGGTGACTCCATGGTGGCTTGGGCATAGGTCAACTACATGTTCCATACATGGTCCCTAACAGGAAGTAGAAAACTTAGCTGAAATCTGGTGGCTAGAAATCTTCTAGCCCTGTCCCCACAGCCCTGTCTGCTAGCTAGGTCCCATGTCCAGAAGGTTCCACTTTGTCCCCAAATGGTACCAGCACCACTAGTGGGGACCTAGTGTTCAAACACATGAACAGATGGACACATTGAAGGGCTGAGCTGATCCCCCGCACACACACACAGAGTACAATGATGTCTGGTAAGTCTACAGGAATATGCAGTCTTCTGTCAGCACCAGGGGAAGGGACCATGGCCCCGTTTCCCCTATGTTCCATGAAACTGTACCATGAGTTCTTGTTTGGAAGCCAGCTTCCTTGGTGATGCCCCCAGAGGCCAGGAGCCATGGGTGGGCTGATGCAAGAATCTGAAGTTGTGTCTCTAGGCTGTGACCACATCTCAGCTGTGGGCTTCTTAATTTAAACACAATGTCTGTGAGCAAGAGGAAACATACTCCTTCCAGGCCAACTGGGGTTCTCTTTCTGTTTCCTTTTTTAATGGGGGTGATTGTAAAAACACTTAACTCTGGGCCCTTTATCTGTGTTAATAATAATAATAATTAGAACAGTAGGTCCAACCGAGAGGAGTTCATCTCACAATAATGAGAGAGATGAAAACATACTCCAAACAAATCAGGAGAACAGTATGCCAAAAAAAAAAAAAAATCAACCTCAGAAGGGCTGCTTCTGAACTGGGTAATTGGTATGTGAGTGGGTCAAGTTCTAGCCTAATCTTCTAGAAAAAAGTAAAAATGGGAGAAGAGAAGAAAGTGGAGACAGAATACTAGATGCCAGCTATGGCACTCAAGTACTCCCTGGAAAAAATTAATGGACCAAAGACCAACCTGCCTACTCCAAAATAAGCCTTCTCCTTGTGACATCATGTTGGCATGACTTAGAAGTGCGGCAGTGATGACCATGTGTGTGTGCGGGGCTTGTGGCGGCATGCTGGCATGATTTGGAAATGCAACCGTACCCACCATGTGTGTATGCAGGTCTTGGGAAAGAGTGGAAGGAGGAAAGAAGGGGCTTCTCTCCCAGGAAATTGGACTTTAGCAAAACTTCCGAATCTGGACAGGTCAATGCGCACTAAGAACACACAGCCGACTCCCCTCGTTCAGCCCCTCCAAAATACATATGGTGGTTTCCAGCCACTCACAGATGTTCCTGCTCCCAAAACAAACACAGAAACAAATATTTACAGAGCTCTGAAAAGTCAACAGAAGTCACCTGGGCACAAGGTTTCCTTGCCTGGGCCCGAGATCTCTGGCCTGGGATTATTAAACAGAATGTCACAGCTAGTTTCCACTGCAGGACAGGAAACCCTTGCACCCAAAGGGGATTAGTTCCCAGAGTGTATTCATGAACATAAAGACCACGTCTTCCCAAGGCGGGTGTTTGCAGTCCTGAGGAAGAATGGACAAGCAACAAAGATAATGCTGGTAACATTTCCTCCTCTGCCCACGTGTGCAGAAAAAGACTCAAGAGAGCTCATGACCCCACCATGAATTGACCCACCGTGGTTACCAGTGGCACAGTGCCCACCTTGAATAATCTCTCATTCAGTCATTTGTGGGAAAGGCTCCCGCTTGCTATTCCTGAATGTTCCAGATGTGAACGGGTCTCCACATTAGAAAACAGGGCAGCAATTGCTGTCCACGGTCTCATTTCATTGTGGTGCTTTCTTCCACAGGGCTAGAAAGCCTGACAAGAATAGACTGACCGTGAGTGGCATTATGGAAGGAAGGTGGTCGGGAGAAGGAAGGAAAAGGAAATGGAGGGAGGGGGAGGGAAGGAGATGGTGTAAGAGGAGAAAGAGGGAGAAAGGAAGGGAACGGGGAGGGAAAGAAGCAGCCAGGTACAGAAAGGAAGAATGAGAGAGACAGAGACAGTTCTGCTGTTCTCAGACACTGGCTGCTTCACACGGAGGGGCCAGATAGCTTCTCAGTGAAAAGCTGAGATTAAGTCCACAACATAATTCCCATTATGTTAATGTTGCTTTAAAATATATTGCGCAGAGTGCTGCAACAATCAAATTATCAATTATAATGTCTACTCAGAGTAGAAAAGTGTTACAAACAGAGGCCTGATTACTGCTTCAGTACATCCAATCTGCATACTCATTGTTCAGTACGGAGAAAACAAATTATCTTGTGTTGGCCCCAGTTCAAATTTAATTAAATGAGTGCAAAGCAATTATAATAAAGTACAATAGTGTAGTAATGAAAGGAAAATAACTCATTAACCTATTAATCTTTATTTATGTTCCTCTCAAATAACTATGTAATTTCTTTATCACCACATCCCATAAGAAAACGCAGGGTCTCACTGCTCGTGGCCTGCTTTAAAGATTCTATTTGGTTAAGATTTTTTGTGGCTGTCGTTTATATCAACTTCCCTTACCTTCAGGGCCCACCCTTCCTTTCTCTCCCGTCATGCTCTGTCCACATGCTCACTTACATTGTCGGGATTTAGGCTCCTCTCCCCCTTGCCTCTGATGCTTTTCAGTTGTACAAGGCAGAGCTCTCTGGAAGTTGAGCTGTGGTTAGCACAGCAAACAAGAGAGAGGTACCCTCTGCCACCTACTGCGTAAGGCAAAGAGAGCAAGAGAGGAAGGGCCCTTCTTGGGTAGAAGGGCTTACCAGAGGATGGTAAGTATGGCCTTGCATCTTACTAAACCACTTGTGAGGGGATCTGACTGACAGATGAGAAAATGGTGTCTTGGAGTGAAGAAGTGTTTTGCCCAAGCCTTGTAAGACTCTGAGTCCTAGCTATAGCCTCTACCTACCCTCTCATAGACTTCATTTAGACTCTAAGTCATATCTATAGCCTCTGTCTACACTCTCATAGACTTCCTTTAAAAGCTCTCTAATCAAAGTGCCATCTGAGAAATGACAGCTCTGGGTCAACCGGAAGCAGCTCAGAATCTTGCCCCTGTGGTGTTAAGGTTTGAACAGCATTGTCCTGCAGGGTGCAGCCACACAACTTCTCGTGGAGGGCAGGACTCAGGGAAGGCCTCAGGGACACGATCTTTGGAGCACTCTACAGCCTGACTAAGGATTTTCTGGTGACATGTAATGACACCTAGAGACAACTTCTGGAAATCAGGCTTGACTCCGACTTCCCTTGAATATGAGGATAAGGCTATAAGTGAAAATATTAGACAATTATAAAAATAGAGTATTTGCTCTTTCCAGCCTAATACCTGGCTCTAAAGCCTTCACCCTTCCCTTCAAGGAGAACAGGGAATCACCAAAAAGAGAAGATACCTTGATAGATTGACAAGTCAAACCCTGGCATGGTTTTTAAAGATGTCCCCTGTATTATCTAATTTAGTCCCCAAACCACTCCTTTTTAGGTGAGGTTTAAGTGTTGTGGCTGAATATGTCTACCCAGCTGATAACAAAAATATGCTTGGTTTCAATGCCAGCACATTCTCAATGCTAAAAGGAGTTGGGTGGAGGGGGGAGGAATGGAAGGTAAAGAGAGAGAGAGAGAGAGAGAGAGAGAGAGAGAGAGAGAGAGAGAGAGAGAGAGGAACTAGAAAGATTAGGGAGGAGGAGGAGAGGAGGAGAGACTAAGGTAAAAAATAAAAGGTGGTATGGACGTCGCAGGGGATTTTAACAAAAATCTGTATTTCATACTCTTTTATTAGGCACCCTGAGGATTGTACGTCCTCCCTCTGGCACTAGGTGAGACTGCGCGAATAGCTTTGAACAGTGAAATGCCAGCAGGTTTCATCTTTAGATCAAATACTTAATTGCTTGTGGGCTGTCTCTCTGCTTCAGAGGTCAACAGCACTCAACATATTGGCGGTGCCATCAGCCTGTGTTTCAAAGTGAATGAGTATCCTGCCCAAGGGTCCCATGTTCACCTATGACAGCCATGGTGTGAATGAAAAAAAAAAAACTAAACTTTGGCTTTTTCTTTTCAAGCCACTCAGGCTAGAGGTTGTTTGTCACCGCAGCACAACTGAGCCTACACTGACTCTACAAACGCTATTCTTCACCCACAGGGACAACATTCCTATAGGCAAACGACGGGGTGAGTAGTATTGATTTTGTATTGACTACTTACTATTTATTTTCCAGGTGATTTAATAAAGACCTAGAATAAAGTTCCCTCCCTACTCAAAGTCACAGAACTCCTAAGTGGCAGGGCTTGGTTTGGAGTACAAGTCTCCTCAGGACTCTTTCTCAGTACAGAACTCCTTCACCAAGGAAGGTCTAGAGTCTGTTCCCCTCTCTGCAGTCCAAGGATGCTCCAAGTTCCTGGGTCTAGCTTTGTACTTAGGTTTCTTTCCCCTCACCTCTCTGGAGGAACACAAATTATCTAGCACACACACACACACACACACACACACACACAGAGAGAGAGAGAGAGAGAGAGAGAGAGAGAGAGAGAGAGAGAGAGAGAGATACACATAGGGAGAGATACACACAAAGCCAGACAGAAGCACATACAGAAAGAGAGAGATACAGACACAGAGAGATACACACAGATACACAGAGAGACACACATAGAGAGAGATAGAAAACCAGACAGACACACACAGAGAAAGGCAGACACACAAACACATACAGAGACATACAGAGGGAGATAGAAACACACAGAGAGGCAGACACACACTAACACATACAGGCACACACACATGCACACACAGAGACATTACACAGAAAGAGTGATAATTTGTACACAGGAGGCTCTCTCTTCGATAACATCCACTTAACCAGCCCAGTAAATTTACTGAAGCTCTCCCTGCCTCCCCTAAAGCACCTCTGCCACCTCCCACCCAGGCTGAACACTCCTGGCAAGTGGGTTCCTTTGCAGCGCAGTGTGCCCTCGGCCAGGCTCTTGAATTCTTCTGGCGATAATGTGACTAGGAGTCCGTTAGGATTTATTCCCAATCTGTTTGCTTCGGTTGCACTCATTAGTATAATCACGGACATTAACGGGAGTGGGAAAGGAAAGAGAGCTGTTTCTGTGGAAATGAGAGCGCACTGGGAAGAGTCTATAAAGGAAACGCGAAAAACAAACAGAGGGAACTTGTGACAACTTAGAAGCAAACTGCCCGAGAATATTACTTCAGTCTCTTGAGGTTGCGCATCCTATTCTAAAGAAGCTCAACCTTCTAGGAAGGGTGTCGTAAATGTAATTTATACGAGGAAGAGAAGCTACAGGTCTCCCCAGCATAAAAAAAGTCAGAAGCCTTCATCAAGTAATGCATTCTTGGTAGTAAAATAAAAGGTGCTAATCTCTCTCTCTGTGTCTCTGTCTCTCTTCTCTCTCTCTCTCTCTCTCTCTCTCTCTCTCTCTCTCTCTCTCTCTCTCTCTCTCTCTGTGTGTGTGTGTGTGTGTGTGTGTGTGTGTGTGTGTGTGTGTGTGTAGGCATGAATAGGTGTGCTAGCCTATTCATGCACCGTGGAGGCTGGACCTTGACGTCAGGTGTCTTCCTCTGTGTTTCTTTCTTTCTTGAATGGGGGTGGGGGCAGGGTTTCCCACTTGCTGCACTACTCAGGGTTTGTCCTGACACAGGCAACAAAGGACTGAAGAAAGGACAGACACACAGACACAAAACAGAAAAGTTGGGCTTGGATGGACCATGCATGTTCTGCTGAAGCTGCACCAGCAACAATAGTAGCCTAGACACTCGGAGAGTCCATTTTGTAAGTCTGAGTCAAGGGGGCAGGTTTATTGTACACAGCTGATCACGGAGACCAGTTTACGGTCTACAGCTGAGCGGGGGAGGGGGTTAGCTAATGTGGGTAGGATGTCTCTGGAGGGATGAAGTCTCAGACTGCAGCGTTCCAGAGAAGGACTCTATGATCAGCAGCTTCTGCCTAACTGTCCGTATTCTCACTCGGACCAAAAAGGCTTTGCGATCCCTCTGAGCCTCACCCATGCTTTGCCACACCCATGGGTCCTGGGCATGGCTGTGCTCATGTCAACAGCTCCCATTCACTCAGGACCTCTCTGCTCTGCTCTTCAGTCACTCGGGGCACTGAACCGTAAGCGGCACTGATGAGCTAGCTGAGAGGCTACAATCCAGTTTCTACTACCCCAGTGCTGGGATCACAGGCATTGCTATCACATCCAGCATTCTGCATGGGTGCTTGGGACCCGATATTCATGCGTATGCAGCAAGTGCATTGCCTGTTAAGCATCTCCCCAGCTCCAGTATGCATCAGGTCTGGTTTCAACCTTCCTTGTGTAGTTGCTTTGGATGAGGATTTTATGCTATTGCCTTAGTCGCTTGCATCCCCTCTCACACAGACTCATTGCACAGTGTTCACTGTAATTGTTCACATGTTCTTTATTAAATTAGCTAATTCAAGAAGCATTTATGCAGTAAGTACCAAGCGTCGGGATGGGTGCTAGGGAGGGATCAAGAAACTCTAGAGTCATATAAAACATTAAATCATCACAGAATCCTTACCGGATGGAGGTTGTGATGTATTGTGGAAGGCCCGGACCCATTCTTTCTCAGTGTAACTCAGACCTGGGATGATTTTACTACTTCTGAACCAATGGTCCATGCCCTCTTCTCCTTGTGTCCAATGTTGCCCAGTGTTTCCAGAGGCTAAATGGTCAATGGTCACTCTCATCCCTAGTATCCAAGACTGTAGTTCCTTAAGTGGTTGGAGCACCTCGGAATTTGGAGAATTCTCCCCAAAACCCTCTTCCCTTCATATCCTCTTTTCTTCTGCTTTGGGGGATGCTCTTCTCTCCCTTCCCACTCCACTCTGTCCATGCCATTGACTCCGCCAACTTCCTCTCCCTGTGACTTAAAGTGGAGGAGGTGAGGGCTCCTTAGGAGGCAGGAGACTAAGGCTATGGTTTTTATCCCCCATCTCCATATCTGCCAAGTCACCCTGGGTCAGTGTCCAGCAAATTAGGCCCATACTGGAGGGCACAAGCGAGCTGGCAGGATTAGAGGTGATGCTCATTCTCAGGGCTATGCAAGGCCAGGCTGAGAGGCAGCAGGTTCTTTAAGTTTTTCCCACACACACCTGGTTTCCATACCCTTGTCCTGGCCTCGACATGTATACCTTTTGTAAAGGCTAAATGATGAACATTTAAGCTTCATAAGCCATGCAATCCTCTGTAGCTATATTCAACACTGTCTCTGGAATATGTGTGCCCGTGTTGCAATAAAACTTTATTTTCATAGACAAGTAGCAGACCTGATCTACTGCATGGCCTGCAGCTTGCCAACCCTCATTCTATTGGAGACAGTGGCTGCCTCTGGGGCACGGCAGCATCCCGGTTTCCTGTAACCCCACACACATCTTCACACAAAAAAAGTCCCTTTACTAAACCCCCTTCAAATTATCCACATTGAATGTGCCATCTGGTTCTTGCTAGGACTTAATTGATGCACTTGGCTTTGCCTTTCTCCGACACAGGCTTTAAATGCAAAGTAACAACAATAACAACAAGGAAAACAGACTGCGACCAATTACTGTGTGATGGGGACCCAGTTCTTACCTCACACACACCCATTCCCAAATATGACAGAACATGTCGCCAGCCGCGACACACTCACAGAGAGGACCAGAGGTGAACTAAGCAAACCCCCTTTCTTAGAGCCTGTAGAGTCTGCCATCCTGCCGCCTGGTGTGTTGTCATCTAAAGGAACAGAGGTCTATTCTAATTAAACAAGAAAACACATCTTTTCACAAGGGGAAACTGAAGGCATTGTGCTCTGTGCCTCCAAGAAGGCATGCTTTAATAAGAATTCTTTTGTAATCCCTGCTTTTATTTGGAGCTTCCCCAGGCTTTTGCTGCTAATAAAAGGATTGTAAAGTTGACAAATATAAGCAGGGACAAAGAAGTTTGGGGAGATAATGCCTTGGTGAATGGGCAAGGGCTTGAAAGTGTATTGATTCCACAACTCGGAGATGGTTGTGAGGCGCCAAAGCTGCCGTCGGTTAGTGTGATATTTCTATTACAAAATAAAAGTCTCTATAGGCTGGCTCCCATGTCTCTCATGTCACGTCAAATTATGCTCTGTGTTGAGGAAAGAAGTCCAGGACAAAGATATCTGAAGATCTGTTTTCAAATCTGGGCTCATAGCTCCTCCCACATCCCAACCTGTTATCGTATGTCCTTGGCAAATGGAATTCCAGCCAGTGTTGTGCGCTTGTCTGAGTTTGTCACGGGGCTCTGTAGTCCTTCCTTGTCTACACGTATGACAAGCTGCAGTAACTGTTTCTCCTTCCAGTGAGAGCTCCTAGTTTTCCCTGGAGGTTCCTTTATTCCTACATTCGAAGCCTGACATTCCCTGCGAGACCCCATTCATGCGCATGTGACTAAATCCAAGCCAATTCTTACACGGTGTCCTTTGACCACAGAGATTGGTTTGATCACACCGGCACATAACATGATCTAGTGATGAAAAAGTGGGTTTTCTAGGAAAGTGAGCAGATGGACTTTCTTTCCCTACTGATCTTGCTTGTGGGGGCTGGAACTATTTTAGCCGTTTCAGTGGCACAAGGAATCTGAGGCTGAAGTCAACAGAGTAGGACGGTGAAGAAGACTAAGCTCCAAATACAGCCTTGACTAAAGCCAGCCAAGAAGACACTGATGGGAAATAGGAAAACACACAGGCACCTTGCCACGCTTTCCACCCATAAACCCTTGCTAATACCGCTTTTCGGATTCTTTACCAAAAGCAGTGAGAGAGGGAAACCATTCCGTGCCCCCTTAAGTGTGAGCAGAAACTCCTCTTGGCAATGTAGTGAATTGGCGATATATGTTTTCAGCTTTTCTCAGACTCCTATCACCATACAGAAAAACCTGGACTAACTCGAGGGAGCGCAAGACAGAATGGAAAAGTACTAAATCAAGCCAGCAAACAACCAGCCTGCTGCCAGAAGCAGGACTGCGCAGTTTGCCCACAGCTCTGCTGGGGAAATCAAAAGGACCCAGAAGAGATGCCCAAGTGAGGGCAGCTTCAGCTGCTAACTTAGAGAAGCTGGACGGTGGTGGCGCACACATTTAATCCCAGCAGTCGGGAGGCAGAGGCACGTGGATCTCTGTGAGTTCAAGGCCAGCCTGGTCTACAAGAGCTAGTTCCAGGATGACCCTGTCTCTTTTATGTTTATGAGCTAATAATATACCCTTAGTTTTAGTAAAAATTGGATTTCTGCCTGACAGTGGTGGTGGTGCACACCATTAATCCCAGCACTCAGGAGGCAGAAGTCAGCAGATCTCTGTGAGTTTGAAGCCAACCTGGTCTACAAGAGCTAGTTCTAGGACAGGCTCCAAAGCTACGGAGAAACCCTGTCTCGAAAAACAACCAAAACAAACCAAAAACAATTGGATTTAAATTTTTTTTTAAATATTTATTTATTATGTATACAATATTCTGTCTGTGTGTATGCCTGAAGGCCAGAAGAGGGCACCAGACCTCATTACAGATGGTTGTGAGCCACCATGTGGTTGCTGGGAATTGAACTCAGGACCTTTGGAAGAGCAGGCAATGCTCTTAACCACTGAGCCATCTCTCCAGCCTCCTGGATTTAAATTTTAAAAGCATGTGCCTTCATTCTCCAACAGGCAATAATCCCAGGCGCCTTATTTTGTCTGTATCCTCAAATAAATGCCTTATAACAATGCTATGGAATTATATACTATTGATGGATTCACAAGTCACATTTTGAAGAGCGAGGGAGGTAATCACTGGAGTCTCTAGACCCATCTCTTGGAGAACGTGGTTTGCACAGTTTAGCTTGTTGCCCCCTGTTACTATCGACAGAATACCCATGGAAGGATAACTTACCAAGGAAAGAAATGTGTTTTAGCTCACGGTTCTAGAGGACCAAGACTGTAGCCAACAGTCTGCTTGGCTTTTGATGATGTCCTCATCCCCCATTGCATCGCAGTGGAGAAGCAGACAGAGGAACCTAATACGTCTGAGAGAGACAGGCACGTGAGAAAGGTATCGGACTTGCTTTATAGCAGCCTGCCATTGTGAAAACTCATCCATCCTACTAGACCTAATCCAATAGTCTCGAGAGAACTGTGCTGGTCTCTGCAGAAGAGCACGAGCTCAGTTTGAGGGCAATAGTCCTGTGAACGCCCCTCCTCTTCCAGGGCCTGCCACCTCTCAGCATCATGACACTGGGGACTTCGTCTCTAGCACGGGAATTGGGGTGGGAGAGGACAAAGAAGATTCAAGCCGTCGCCTTTCTAAATACGCCTAAAAGACATGGCTCACCTCTCTAACCAACACAATAGCTGAAAACAGGCGTTTCTGAGAACCAGATTCAAGGGACCATGCTCAGCCATTGCCCTGAAAGGAATCCAGAAAAAATCCAGGCCTCAGCTACAGAAACCCGAAATTAGGAAACAATCCTTTTTTCTTTCTAAAAACAGGCAGGCAAGAAGCCCAGATCTATCTGCCTTCTCCTCTCCCGAATACTAGCTATTTACTGCTGTAACATACAGCACTATTCCTATAATTACATCCTTACTTATTTTTAAAAAGGCCTGAAGCCAGGTACCCACAGGGATCATGCCCCAGCTGACCTATTTTCTGTATCAGAGTGGAAGCCAACAACCAGTTCTCGCCAGCCGCTGACAAATTGTGTGTTTATGTGTGGGAAGGGGGGAAGGATACTTGCTATTATTTTCATTCTTAGAAGTATCCAAGCTGTCTCTACCTGTTAGCTTACAACTTAAGTTCTTAGCTATCCCCTCCTCATCTCTGCAGGGGGAGGTCAGAAACCCCTGCTGAAGTGGAAAAGAATGAACATTCTCAATGGACAGAATACACCCAAGTACTACCCGTGCATTCCACAGCTTACCCTCTTGGTCTGCACATCCTGCACACAATCATCCCACTCTGAGCAGTGCGCCTAGCAACCAGTTAGCAACCTAAGACCCACACCTATGTCCAGCTACATATACACCTTCCCAACAGTGGGATCATAATGACCACCATTCTTAGCTTCTATTCAAAAGGACTTTCAATACACCCTGTTACGGGCTGGGAGAGCTGATCCAGTCAGAAATAGTTTTGGATACAGGTGGAGTAAGACAAAATTACATTCTCAAATGAACTTTTAATGAGAATTCCTTATTTAACATGCTTATGCATAATTAGGTGTACATATGATGAAAATCAGATTCCTTATGGAAAGGGACATGTGCGATAGAAAAATGATGACCGAATCTGTCAATCAAAACACAGAAACACTCTCATTACAACCCTTGGTAGCCAAACTCCCCTTGAACCCCATAAAAGGTGGCCCCAAACAATAATCAGGAGCAGCTTCACTTGTGTGGTCCACTGTCCTCTTACAGTGTGTTCTGATATCTTTTTATTGCTATGCTTGAAATGAAGTTTCCTTGATACTTTTGGAAATCTGTGTGGGCCTTTAATTCTTTACATTAGAAGCTAAGAATTTGGCAAGACCCAGGGCCCACCCCAGGCCACAGGTACCTGATATCCCTCCCCAAACCCTCTTGGTACATAGTAGAAATCCAGAACTTTCTTAATAGAAACAAATGGAACACAAAATAAGTATTTGAGAAGACAACAGCTGTTAAGCTATTAATTTAATAAAATATGTATTTATTTTATTAGCCATCAACTTGTTTCTTAAAGTAAAATATTCATTACCTTATAACAATTATGTCCTTACTTTTATGCTTTGGAATTGCTGAAATACAGATATAAAATAAAAACCCGTGATGGTTAATCTTGATAGTCAATTTGATGGGAATTAGAATCACCATGGAAACAAATCTCTAGCCATGTCTGTAAGAGATAATCTAGGTTGGACTGAGGTGGGAAACAGCAGTCTAAATATTGGTGGTAGAATTCCACGATCTGTCGGAGGGGTCCCAGACTAAGTGAAAAGGAGACAGAAGGTGCACAAGTCACTTTTCTGTTGGGGAGATGAACCACTATGACCAAGGCAAGGCAACTTAGAGAAGGGGGGGAATTATTTGGGTTTATAGTTCCACAGGGAGCGTTGACAATGTCAGGGAAGACACGGCAGCAGGTAGCTGGAGAAGGGAGCTGGAGGCTCACCTCTTGAACCACGAATAAGCAAGGAATGAAGTGGAAGTGGGGTGAGGCTATGAACTTTCAAAGCCTGCCCCCATGGAAGTACTTCCTCCGACAAGGCTGCACCTCTTGGACATCCCATAATGTTCCCCCAAATAGCACCTCTGACAGGGAGACATGTGCTTAAATCTCCGAGTCTCTTCAGATCACAACAGAAGCTCAGCTGCAGACACGATGCGGTCAGCTGTCTAAAGTTCCCACCATGAGGGGCTGCATCACCTGGAACTATAGGCCAAAATAAGTCATTTTGTCCCAGAGGCGAGACAAGTAATGAGTGAGACCACTATGGGTCGTTTTTGATTCTCCGCAAACTCTACGCCTCTCACTCCTACACAGTGTGGACTGGCCCCTCCTTCCCTTCTCGTTTGCATGGCACTAGATTCATCTCTGTTTTGAATGCATTCACTGTGGGAGTAGGTGTCCTGAAGGCACCCACAGGGTCAGCCCCATGCCAGTCAGCACATCCTCAAACACAGGCAGAGGGGACATAGCAATGAGAATCCTCACTCTGGCTGCTGGGATCTGTGTGTTGGGCCACTGAAGCATCTTGGGAGTTTGTCTGATGACTCCAACTTTCCCTGCCCCGAGCAGGTGCCCCTTCCCTTGCCCATGACTCTGAAGGGCCAGCAGCTCTATTAATGTCCAAGAGTCAGCCTAAGCCAGGGTGGAGAGCATCCCACTTCCACAGAGCTGTGTGGGCAGAAGATACAGGTGGGGTAAGTCACAAACGGGACATGAGCTAGACTCTGTCAGCACTGTGAGCCTCAAGATAGTGAGGGACTCCAGCGTTAATATTATTTGCTTCTTGTGTCTATTCCAGTTCTTTCTGCACTCAGCAAACAGTGACCATCAGTGCATTGAAGCCATGAACTGCGGACCTGTCGTCTTGCTTCTGACCTCCGGTCACTCACGACCCAACCTCCGTAGTGTGTCTTAGTCACAGCAACAATCTACACTGTGTGCCACCGCCAGTCCTGGGTCCCTTTTCCGTATTCCTACTTCTCTTGACAACGAGCCTTTTAGAAGATTGTAAGGAATCACGGTGTGTAAATCCAAGTCATTTTTCCTCGGTCTTGACACGGAATTCGTGCTGCTTCTCAAAGACTGTGTTGACCGCTTTCACCCTTGACCACAGTCCTCATTCATTAGGGGCCTCTCCAAATGTCCTCAACCCATGCTGGGTTGAGTATGTGGGAAACACAAGGCTCTTGGTGTTCTGTGCCCTGTCTGTCGCCTTTATTCTTCAGAACACGTGGCTGCCTTCATTCACTGCAGGACAGCCCGCCCAAATGGCGTGCCCTCCACTTAAAGGACGAAGATAACCGAGCATCATTTCGACTAGACGACGGGACGCCTCGAGAGACTGGAGAGCTGTATGACTCAACATTGTATTACTGGCCTCACTTCCGGGCTTATCAGTAGCAGTGCATATAATCCCTTCCCAGAATTACATGCTGGCCACTTCAGATAAATAACCCAGATCTCCACCGCTCATAATCCCAAGTGTTAGCAATTAATTTCCAAAACCCGTCCTGAAAGACCCCAGACAGGCCCTGCTTGGTGACTCTCTCACTAGTCAACATTCAAACCTCAAGACTTGAAGCTGTTGTCAAGACACCGCTGGCTTAGGCAATCAAGATCACAATAGTCAGCAATAACCCGGGTGGGGCAGGGACTAAGTGTGAATTAATAAGTCAGCTGACACCGGGCCCCAGATGTTTCCAGCACAGGCAATATGCTCGAAGTGATGCTAAGCAGATTTACATACTTAACTAATATGTTTATTTAAAGAAAATTTCCAAATCCCAAATACCATCCAGATTTCTTCTTTGGCGGCAGATCAAAAGACCGCCTATCAATAAAGACAGACTCCGGCATGAACCTTCCAACATCTGCTTCCAACCACCAAACAACAGATTTGAGGGTTTTGAAAAGCTTAATTGCAGACAAATTTCACCGCCTCTTACATAAATATATATGTTCTCATCCCCGGGGTGGTTCTGACCTCACACTTTTTCATGCTGGCAGCACTCAACCGAGCGCTTCCACCAGCACAGAGAAATTTCAGAGTCTGGTTCTTACAGATAAACGGACCTTCTTCTCTGCCAGAAGACATGAAGCAAAACTCGGGGGGGGGGGGGTCGGCATTTGAACATGGAATGTTGTCGAAAAGAAGGCTCCTCCCTCTACCTGCTCTGTTTGTCACTCACTGATTGCCAGGGAAGGTTTGCTTGGTCTGGAGGTCCTGTATATTGGGGTGGAGGGGTGGAGGGTTAGAAGTAGTGATGAGACTGGTTATCAAGATGTCTGCTATTGTTGTCAGTGACTCCTCGTATAAAAGCTCAACAACTAAATAAAAGGGACCATGGACGAGAGAGTGTTGGCTCCATGATAGCTCTTTTCCCTTGAATTAATTCACTCAATTTATTAATTTAATTGAATGAATTAATTCATGTCCCATAGGTGGTAACTGCCTAAAACTGGACTGTGATTGTTGAGTGCAGAGGTATTCTTCCTATCCAACAGCCATGGCTGCAATTGAAGTAAGGACTTGGTCCAGAAAGTCCCTTTGAGCATCTATTTAATGCAAGGACTGGTATTCATAAGGTGACACGGGGTTAGGTGGTTTAGAGAGAAAGTAGATAGCTCATCCTGTTTGCTTCTGCTTCGTTCTTTGAACTCAGTCATGTTGAACTTCTAGAGCCAACCCTAACCCAGCCATAATAGTTATAGTTAGCGCCATAACAACTTCTATAACTGAGCATGCTCAAACACTTTCTTGTCATTATCCCCTAAGCAACTTTTAACAGCACTCTCAGATTGTATCAGATGTGACAGGTACCTTAGACCCAATAGAAAGTCTCCAGAAGTCCATGCCTAGTGACAGGTAAGTGCTGTGACATTTTCAATGAGGAATTTGAGGATTCCAGAATGTGGTATCTTCAGGGGGTCTTGGAACCAACTCTTCAGAAATGCAGAGGGGCTGCTATAGCCTGATAGTCAAATAGTCTGATTAAGAAAATCCTTCCTCCTTCCTTTGTCCTCCCTTCCTCCTTCCTTTGTCCTCCCTCCCTCCCTCCCTCCCTCCCTCCCTCCCTCTCTCTCTCCCTTCTTTCCTTCCTCCTCCCTCCCTCTTTTCCTCCCTTTCTTCCTTCCCTAATCACTTAATTTATATCTTAGTACTAGCTTCAGTCAAATATGCCAGAAAACACAAATATCAGTGGTTGGAACAAGATAGAACTTTTCCTCTGAGACAAGAAATACAATGACATTTGTCTCAAAGCTGGTATGGTATGAGCTGGAGTCTATGAGAAAAGGTTTCTGTGGTCTTTGACTGCCAATAACAATTGTCAGAACACTTTTACCAATGTCAAGATGTGAAAGTCAGTGAAGTATTCACTGACAGATGAATATGTGGAGAAAATGTGGTACATAAACATAATGGAATATTACTCAGCCATAAAATGCTGAATTGTCAATTGTAGCAACATGGATAGAAATAGAGGTTGGCAGTGGTGACACACACCTTTAATCCCAGGGCTCGGGAGGCAGAGGCAGGCAGATCTTCGAATTCAAGGCCAGCCTGGTCTATAAATGAGTTCCAGAAAGGCCAGACCACACAGAGAAACTTTGTCTTGAAACAAAGAAAAAAGGAAAAGGAAAAGGACATAGAGTTTATTGTGCCAAATTAAATAAGTTAAAGACGTTAGAATCAGTAAGACAGAGACCACTTGTTCTCACTTAAATGTAACATAAAATATTGATTTCATAAAGGTAGGTATTAGAACAGCAGTTCCCAGAGCCTGTGAAAAGAGAAAGAGATGGAAAGAGGGTGGTTAATGGGAACAGAAGTGCCCTGAATGAAAGGAATGGCTCTCCGTGTTCTATTTTTTAAGGAATTGCTTTGGTCAGTAATGGGCATCAGACCCACTACTGCCCGTTAGTCTAATGTTCTACTGCTGAGCTCTGTCCCTCGTCAGCTTCAGCTTTTAAAATCTCAAAGTAAGTCTGAGTGTATATGTGCATGAGGTGTGTGTGTGTGTGTGTGTGTGTGTGAGAGAGTGTGAGTGTGTGTGTGTGTGTGTGTGTGTGTGCGGTGTGTCTTCTTTTCACTTACTCTGATAGAACTTGTTCAGGGTCTTTCATACTGATGATTAATGTCCTGCAGTTCTTGGAAATTTTCATGCACGATTTCTTAAATAATTACCTCCCATCCGTTTCTATGTTCTTTCTTTCTGAACTCCCTCCCCGCCCCCACTTCTAATGCTCTACGGCACAGTAGAGTAATGATGGTTGACAACAATTAATTGTATACTACAAAAGAGCTAGTAGGGAGGATTTTAGATGTTTCCACACAGAGATGACAGATGTTTACGGTGGCAGATACACTAATTACTCTGGACCGATCACTACACTTGGTGTTCCAATGCTGAAATATCAGACTTCATGCTTTCTGCATATGCATCATTATTTGCAATTAATTTTTAAAAACAAAGCAGTTAGGAAACATGCTGTTCTTCTTCACAGAGTTGGGACTGTCTTCCTCTACTACAGGTACCCCCTCTACAGGCTGGGAAAGCCCTTTCTCCTCTCTTCAGCTCCTTAGTGTTCAGTGGAAGCCCAGCAACACCAGATGCCTAGCAGACCAAGCCAACATGGTGTTCACGCCGAAAATTGACCTGTCACTTAAACCATTGAGCACAACAGTAAGCAGGACTTCTGAGCTGAACCTAAACAGAGCGACTGACTTGGAAGATAAAAGATTAAAGTGGGACCAAGAGTCACCTATCATAATAACCAAAATGTCCAGGATACAATCAAAACTCATCATATCAAAAGCCAGGGAAGTCATAACTTGATGAGCAAAGATAATCAACAGACCTAAGGCTGAATCAGATGCTGGCCTTGTCTAGAAAATATTTTAAAGCAGTCTTCATAAAAAAATACTTCAACAATCACTTACAAATTCTCTTGAAACAAATAAGGAGGACTAGAAATTCTCAACAAAGAAATAAAATATTTTTTTTAAAAGAACCAAATGGAAGTTGTAAAAAAACATAACAGAAATAGGAAAAGACATGTCCTCAGGCAGGGTCAGACTCTTCAAAGAACTGTGGAAGGACAATTCAATGATTCTCATGTAACCACATTGCTATTTCCTAGCTGCAAGGGAGGCTGGAACACAAAAGCCTTGAACTTGGAATACCAGGGTCAGATTGGAGTTTTTGCTCTTGAGTGAAAGGAAAGAATAAGTTATTTATGTCCAAGTCTGCCATTGGGATAAAGGTGTGGTGAGAGTGACAACGGGGCTCTGGAGTGTAAACTGGAAAATGCACTTACTTGCTACTTGCCAGAGAAATCAAATGCCCACCCATGAGATTGGTGTCACTTTGGGTTCAAGCTGGCACGATCCACAGTTACCACGGTTTCTCTGTCTTGCATAGAGGCAAGTTGATGTGACCTGATGTCACAAACACCTTGGCAGACTCACCTTCTGGGAGAAGGCCACTTAATTACCTGATTAATTTGCTCATCTTAATTAACTTGTCCCTATTGTTGATAACCTTATATTGATTGTTCAGCTGTTAGTAATTAGAAAAGTAGTGAAGAAATAAATAGAGAAGCCATGGAAAGGGTGGGGGGAGCACAGACTCCTGTCTTTCTGGAATCTACTATCTATGTAATACTTTGGCTTCTCCTGCTTGGTGAATATATTAGAGATACTGCTAATCACTTCTGTCTACTCCTCATTCCCTCCTGTGGAGTGTGTCCTTTTTATTTCCCCAGAAACTCTAGTCTCAAACTCCAACATGGCCTAGTCACTCAATCACAGCTGTTCAGACAATGGATGAGCACTTGATGTGGGACAACCGTGTTTTGTTCTGTTCTGTTTTCTAGATTTATCAATAGGAGCGTGAAGACACAGAATCGGGACATTCTGGGTGTTGAGACTACTGGATAATGTGGGTGAGGAGAGTAACACAGGCAAGCATTTTACAGAGCCATGAGGAACCTGTTGCCCTGTCAGCAATCAGAGGACAGGCTATTTAAGTTCATCAGACTCATGGCTCCCTTGTCCCTAGTCTCCTGATCCATGTTTCTTACTCCAGGGTTTACAGAGCACCACTGGTTCTTTTAAAAAGTTTCCCTTATAAAATAGATCACTCAAGTCAGTGGCCACTTCTTGTGACCTAAAGGTCCCTAATATAATCAATCACTCTTGTGATTGACATCTGCTTCAGCTTTAAACACTTCTAGTGAAAATAAAAATCTATGGGATCCGCCGGGCAGTGGTGGCGCACGCCCTTAATCCCAGCACTTGGGAGGCAGAGGCAGGCGGATCTCTGTGAGCTCGAGACCAGCCTGGTCTACAAGAGCTAGTTCCAGGACA
>NW_004949113.1:6518533-6539120 GCF_000317375.1 Microtus ochrogaster
CACAGAGAAACCCTGTCTCGAAAAAACCAAAAAAATAAAAAATAAATAAATAAAAAATTAAAAAAAAATCTATGGGATCTATTTTAAAACCGGCAAAGGGAGAGTTGCCTTTTCAGCCATAACCACTGGGCAAGTGCTCTGACCTCCCTCAGGAGCGTTCTCTGTCTACCTCTCTCCCATCTAGTGAGTCAGAACTCTCCTGCCTGTTACTAACCACTCCCCCATCGACCTCAGTCCTATGGGATCCTCCGATGCTCAGACTCCACCAGTTTCCCAAACCCTACTTGAAGTAATCACAGCCAGTCCTTACTGCTAGTTACCTTGGCTGGGGGCCATGGCTTGCAAAGCTGGGACTGAAGTGAAATTTGTCTATCTAATGTGACTGAAAGGAGAATTCCTGTAAGAGTGGGGATGTGCTCTTGTTTGGGGTCCATAGGAATGAGCCAAGGCTGCCTGCCTCACTTCCACAGGGGGCTGTAAATAAGGGCTTGTAAGGAAAAATTTTACAAACACTTCTGGGTGTCTCTGAACTCACACAACATGGACACACATGGACATATGCTGGGAGATTCTAAAATAAACCCGATTCATCCTCTTCGTTAAGTTTCTCGTTTACAATTTGTGATATTGTGTACATGTGTGCACATGCGCGTGGTGTGTGTGTGTGTGTGTGTGTGTGTGTGTGAGTGAGTGTGTGTGTGTGTGTGTGCGCGTGTACTTCTCAAATGAAGTTGAAACCACCAACTAAAAGCTATGATCCTCCAGAGTCCCACGCTCATGCCTGTCTGGAGTCCTCAATGCACTGCCTGAGACTTCTCATGCCACCCTAACTAGAACAGCTCTGAACCTGGTGGAGACACAGGGACCTCTGTGAAGCAGGAACAAGGCAGTGTAGAGACTCAATGCTCAGCTCTTTATGGCTTCCCTATGCCAAGGATTCTGCACTTCTCACAGAACTGGAATCTGGAAACTCCATTCTCGATGGACTAGCCTGATGATAGCCCAGATTCACAGAAGAGAGATGCTAACTTCATCCATCTTGGGTCCCCATGACAAAATCCTATAAGGCAAATCATTTGCATTCAACAGAATTCCAGACAATCTGGAGGCTGGGGAGGAAGGGCAAGGTCAAAGCTCTAAGTCCCAGCATCTGTTGAAGGTCTTATTTCCAAATCAACCATGGCAGGAGTCAGAAGGCCAAGAGGAGGCAAACATGAAAGACAAAAGGGGCCAACCTCACTCTTCTATAAGGAACCCTCTCTCATGAAAATGGCATTGACTTAGCCATGAAATCTTGAAAGAGGCCGTTCTCACAGACCAGTAACCTCCAAAAACCATGTCATTTCACAGAAAGTTGTTTTCCTGAATGTAGTTCTTCAGATCTATGGAGTATTCTAGATTGAACACGCGAGCACGGGCACACACACACAGACACACACGTGTGAGACTTTTACAGCATATGACACTTTTCTTTTCTGTTACCTGTAGCCTCGCCCACTTCTACTAAATGCACAAACGTCTATGCTAAGAAGTATGTATCAATGGCTACATGGCAGTACAGGCTATGAAAGGACCCCATTTACTTTGCCAGCTAATATTGTGAGGGTGTTGAAGCTATTTTCAAATGTATCTGTCTGTTAAAGTATTAGTGCCCATGCCAGCTCTTTCCTTAGAATAACACTCTGAGCAAAATTTTGACTCCCTTGTTTAGCTGGACCTTGCTAATGAATGAATCTATTTAAATCTTTTGACGCTTATGATCAATAGGCTTCTTCTGACAGGTGGTATGAAATTAAGCTTTCAGACCTTTCTGGGCATTGCCTCTTCATTCATATTCTCAAGCACAGGTGAATTTTATTTTGTAGCATTGGCAATTCGATTCATGCTGGGGTTTTGCTACCAAGTCTGGAATCATGAATCAAATCACTTCTCTGCTGCCCGTTACCATTCTGAGCGCTACGCTTTCCTCTGCCACAGGGGTAGCAATGCCAACACTTACTTCATTTTGGGCAGAAAAATTTACAGCCTTTGTCCATGCATTCATTCCTTCAATGAGGACCCCCTTTTATGGAGCACACACTTGATGTGGGTGATATACTGATCGGTGACATTGACAAGATCCTTATCTTCATGGAGCAGAAAGTCTCTGCCACCTTCCACACTACAGCTTACCTTGAGTCGGCCATCTGCTCCCATCTCAGCATCTTGGAAGCAGTTTTCATTCCAGACCCTACCTACTTCCCCACTATGTGCTTACTACATTCACAGAACTTCATGGACATTTCCTTCTTTTTCCTTCTTGGCCTTGATGAGAAGCAATCACTATGACTCACTGACCACCACAATGGGCTACAGGTGAATAATTTGATGGTGAGCAATCTCAGAGTGGTCCTCACATCCCAGAGAAGAGACTCAGCCAACCATCCCATAGAAGGTTGCTAGTTCCTCATATTCTGAAATGTTCCATGAATTGTGCAATCTTTAATGCAGATGATGCAGATGGAATTTTAGAAGAAGAGGAATGTAATCTTCCTATTTATTTTATTTACTTTTCACCTGTCCTGATTCTGATCAGCCACTCTCCATCATTGAGATATTCCAAAGTAGGTACATAGGGACAGGACCAGAAGTCACAACTCTTTCTCAGATGCAAAAAGAGTCAACAGCAACAACAAAATGCTCAGATGTTCTTATAAGGCACCCTAAACAACCCAGGGTGTCTCAGGACCTTTTACAAGACTGGTTAGTTTGTGACATCATGACACAAAGTCACCTGGTAAGAGCGAAACCTCAGTTGAGGAATTTCCTCCATTAGATCAACCTGTGGCATTTGTGCCCAGGACTCTGGGCAGGTAGTCCTGGGAGATATAAAAATGATAACTAAGCAAGCCACAGGAAGCAAGCAAATAAACACCATTCCTTCATGGTCTTTGCTTCAGTTCCTGCCTCCAGATTCCTGCTTGAGTTCCTGCTCGGGCTTTCCTCAGTGACAGACTGTGGCATAGAAATGCAAACTAAATAAACCCTTTTCTCCCCAAGCTGGTTTTGGTCAGCATTTTATCACAGTGACAGAAAGGCAAATCAAGGAGATTGCCATGCTTCTCTTTAGCGCCTGTTAGTCTAGCTCTTGCAGGTTTTGCAAAAAATAAATGTATAGTTTAAGAGCAACCCATGTGCAAGAGGAAGGCATGCGTACATGTGAGTGTAGATTGTGCATATTGAGTGTGTGTTCATGTGTTCCTGCATGTGTGTGTGTGTATGTGTGTATGTGTGTGTGTGTTAGAGGTATGTTGGGAAATCCACCACATTAGGAAGAGTCTCATCTAATACATGTTTGCATGTTTCCTCGACTGTGTTATGTTCCACAGGATCAAGAGAAGGTAGAAAAGGTTGATCTCCAAAACGCAAGATCATCTTCCGCCTTCGCTCAGCCCAGTAGCTTCAGGGGCCTGAAATACCTCAGGAGATGAGAACGTACCCTTGATAGCAAGTTGCAAAATTGAGGTAGAATTCCATAGCTCCCGGAAATTTTGCATAGAACCAGAGAGGGCTGTTACCATAGGTTCAGACAGCAACAATTTGGAGAGGAAAGGTTTCTCTTCGTGCCCGGTTTCAGAGGAGCTCAGTCCAGATTGGCCAGAAGAAAGCATAGAGCAGCTTAAATTATGGTGTTGGGAGTGGGGCAAGGCTGTTCTATCAGATCAGCCAGGACGTATAGCATGATGAGAACCAAAGACCTGCCCCTGGTGACCTACCTGGGACTTCTAACCTCCTAAGGACTCCATAGCCTTCTAAAATGGTGTCCCAGCTGGATATCAAATCTTCAAACAGGAGCTTGTGGTGACACCTCAGATTTAAATAGCCGAAGGCAATAGAAACAGTTAATTTATGGCCGACACTGTAGGTGGCTCTGTCTCCTTTCCCTAACCCACCACACTGTTACAGATGTGAGGGGGTGTAACACCCCGACCATATACACATCCCCTGTACTCCCGTGCAAGCGGGTGGAATCATGCCTAGTACAAATACAGTCCCCAATTTTACCATCCCCAAATATTGAGTCTCAGCTATGATTGGATTCCAAGGAAAAGTCTTTCTCATCCCACCCTGAAGATCCTTTAAGAGAGGGGAAGGTAAAGATGCTACTGGCCTCAGCCTTCTCAAGGAGAGGTGGAGAGCAGGGTCCCTAGAAGGTACAGTCTGCTGAAGCAGCTTGTTGGTGATTGGCTGCGAGGTTTAATGGACCAGGCTTGGTGCCATACTGACAGATGGGCTCACGAGTAGCTAGCCAACAGATAATGTATGAGCAACAAATGTGTTTGTTGAGAGCAGTTTTCCCAGGTAAGAGCCTTAAAGCGGCCTCATCTGGAGTCGCCAAACCTGCGCGTCTCTTTGTGTCTGGGACGCTGTGGGACTGTGGTTCCCGGTACAGAGACCACCCGGGTTAAGCCGGAGTAGGCTCCAGTGGGAGGAAGGGGTGATCTTGAGGTGCACAGGAGATGCCTGAGGAGCAACAGGAGCTGCTGCTGCCGCTGCTGTTTATTTCGGGGTGGGGGTGGGGATCGGGAAGGAAGGGAACTTGACATAGCAGAATCGCCATGCACCTGTCAGTGTTTCCCAACTCTCACAGATGGAAAGCTGTGAAAACCTATTCTGTGGCAATCATGGAGTCATGATGGGCTGTGAAGAAATAAATGAAATGTTTGAAGAATTGACCGCTGGCCTGAGGTCATTTCCCTGGAAATAACCAGCTCCACTTCCATGAGATATAGGTTAGGAATGTCAGGACAAGTGTCCTGAGGAAACCAGTGTCAGCCTGAAGTCACCTTCTCCTATTCCCATGGCGGTCACTAGTCACCGAATGCCACATAGTTAGCATTTCCATAAGAACCTAAGGCCACGTTTCAGAACCCTTCAGTAGGTGGTATACTTACCAAACACAGAAACTATGAACGTATATACCTTGGAAACCTCCTCCCATCCCAACCCCACTCACATAGTTGCACCCCTACTGAGACAGAGATACCCTGTCTCTGAATTGGGGGAGAATCCAATAGCTTTGAGAGGATGTGGGTCAGGAGTTCAATGGATCAACTTCAGAATCTACATTTTTCGTATCAGAAAAGTGACTGGCTCATTAGTACTTTCAAATGTATTTTATTTATATATTCTTTGAGATTGCACACACACACATATATATATTGCATTATATATAATATATGTGTGCAATCTCAAAGAATATATATATAAAATAAATGCTCTGATAGCTCTCTGCTCCCCTCCTAGCTTCACAATCTGGTTTTCTTTTTGTTTTTTTTAATTGTTCTAGTTAGTATTTTTCCATTCCAGACTAGCTCAGTAACAATGATCTAGGTCCATGAAAACAGTTTTGCAAGTATAGATGGTTCTGTGGGTGACCATGATGAATCAACTTGGATGGTACAGCATGGTGGGTAATGGGAGGCAGGAATGGGAGGCAGGAATGGGAGGCAGGAAAGGGAGGCAGTTGGTCACATAGCATCCTTATGAGTGGAATGCAGTGCTCAGTTCTTTCCTCCTGTTTTACTCACTCTGGGCTTCCAGCCCAGCCCATAGGACATTGGTGTTCACATGCAGGATGGGTCTGAAACATCTCAGACACCCTCGCAGATACTCCCAAAGGTGTTTTCTAGGCGGTTCTAAATCCAGGCAAGTCTGTAATCCAGATTAACCACAGCTGAAGATGGAAAAATATCTCAGTGGCTAAGGACTCTTCGGGCTTTGTCAGAGGACCAGAGTTAGGTCATCAGCAACCTCATCAGGTGGCTTAACCATCTGTAATTTCTGCTCCGAGGGATCTAATGCCCTCTGTGGGCATGATGTATGTACTTGCTTGCCAGTGTGCATGCGTGAGCGTACACACAAAGTGATTATTAAAATAAAAATATCAGTCATCACAGCTATCAATGACCCTGGTTGCTAAGTTACTGGAAACTCTTCTGTTGGCTGCTACTCACATGCTTCAAAGGCAGGGCTACTGGCTGGCTGTCACATTTAACTGATTTAATACGACTGTGTTGATAATGTTACATGCTTTTATGAAGACCAGGCTTCCACTTGAACATCAAAACATCACGTTAGCTGACAAAGAAACACGAAAACGAGCCATTTAACATGAGCTCTTGGCTTTTGTCCTCAGTAGACAAAATGTCAAAGCTACGTTTGAGCTGCTCTAAAACTCTTGCCCTGGGGATATGTTAATGCCTCGAGAAAGGACTGTGTTGCTCTGGCCCCACCCAGAAGACAAGCACCCTTCATGATAGGCACATGATTTTGCATGTCATGTAATTGTAATCAGCAATGACCTCGGTTGTAGGACGCACCATTACTGTGTGTGACATTAAGGCAGCTTCTGCTAATTAGCTCTGACTAAAAATGGTAGAAACCACTACACAGTCTCAAAGATATTAAACTTAAAAAAAAAGTGCCTTAGAGATGGTGAAAAATGGCAAATGTTTGAGTAATAATGATCTTACATATAATTCTGATCTATAAAATAATCTAACCCTTATGAAGACCAACACAGAAGCATCAGCACTGACCACAGACTAGGTTCGAGGACTGTTAAGTCCTCACGCGTACAGAGTGGGAAGAGGGCTGAGGGGATAGTTCAGGCCAACGTCTCTGTACCCGAGGACCTTCAGACCATTTCCAAGGTTCCTAACAGTAGTAGACGGTGAACATCACACCAGCAGAAGCCAGAGCGCTGAATGGTCATGTGGTCCACTGAATTTCCCAGCTTTTGTTTGGATGCACTTTCAGGGGTGATCCTTGCCTTACCCTCCTCTTTTTGGAGTGCTTCAATGGAGGCAGTGAGGGACCTGAAGTTCAATGAAGTTCACTGCATTGACCAAGGTCAACAAGTAATTAGTATCATATCTAAGATCCAAACAAGTTCTCCAACTGATGCCGATGATTGACCCAGACTAATGAATAGGCATGTATTTAAACACTTGTTTAATAGAATTGAACCACAGTGGCATTCTGGGATGAACATTCTTGAACATTCTAGAAATGCTGGACTCTCCACCCAAGATAGCATATCCTGAGTCCAGGTGTCGTTTTACATGAACAAGTTACTGAGTCAATGTGGCAGGAGAGGGCTCTGGGCTCCTTTGGGGGTGCATTCTGAAGTAATTTGTTGTTTTCTTAAAGCGAGGGGAAGAGTAGGCAGTGATCAATAGTGAAATCTGAGGCTGGACGAAGGTGGTTTTGAAGCCCATCACAGTGCTTGATTTCCTATTATTTAGTGCCAAGAGTTATTACTTCAGCAGCAGCCTGATGTCTAATTTATAGCAAATTGTTAGCTGAAATCTATTAAAGTTTATTAGCACCATCTCAGAATACAGTAACGTCTTGCAGTCTGCGCCTGTTGAAATTGACCAGCTGGTTTAACTCTATTAGCTTGGAGACTGAGACAAACTAGCATTCGTGGGAGCCATCCACAGCACTGAGGGAGGAGCCGCGCAGATGAGATCTGGGTATTGGGGACAACCACTGCTATTGGATCGCTGCTGTCTCCCTGGATGCGGCTTTAACCTGGTGGCTCACATCTAACAAGTTGAGACACTGTCCTTAGAATGCAGAAAGCAGCTGCTGATGTGGTGGGGCTCCGTGGAGGAAGGCACTCCCAGAACCAAGGCAATGTCAGTCCACAAGGGGGACAGGGAGCAACTTGATTGTCTGAAAGGTGGAATTGATTTTTCAAGATACTTTCCCCAGATTGCCAGTGGATCTGTGTCTTCTCAGGGTCACCTCCAAGTGGAGAGAGAAAGAACAACAGATCTGGTGTATTGAGGAGTGAGGCTCTGACCAGAGTGCCTCCTACCTGTCCTCGGAGCCAGGACTTAACCCTGAGTCAACCCATAAACACATGGAAGTATTTATGTCTGGTCAAATGAACTGCTGTAATGCATGCAGCACAGTGCTTGGTTGTCGGGGATACCCTGGAGCCATAAAAACATTGCCCTTAAAGTCACCCAAATCTGGTCTAGAAATGACCCCAGTGCCTAGTGGCTGCCATTTTGGAAAAACTGGCAGAGCTTCCTGGGTCCTCTGGAAACTATGGGGCTTGGGTAAGAGTTTAGAGAAGTTACACACTCATCGTCCAGCCAAGCCAAGGCACAGCCTCTCTACTCAACACTGGTTCCCAATTTTTCCCCACGTGGCCTTCTGTGGTCATAACTGTGTCATTGTTTTGACCTCTAGTTCTCCTAAGTTACCTTTCTCCTATCTGACAGGAACTCAGAGTGGAAGGTGTTGGTGGCCCTGTGTCACGTTAGAAAGTCTCTCATGTAGAGGCAAAGAAACCCCTGAGACACCACACCACTGAGACAGAAAGTAGTATAACAGCAAGATTTCTGCTCCAGATTTCTCCATGCCTCAGTTACTTCAACAAAGGCAACCAGCACGTTGAGTTCCAAGGCTGGGGGCAAAGCTTAACTCAATAGAATCGCCAACAACTTAGAAGAGCTTGGATTCGTGCTTGGTGCACGGTAGGTGTTTATCTGAGCTGGTTGTCTCCATGAGGACTCCGGAGGGAAAGAAAGCAGGAAGACTTGTGACATGTAAGAGACAAAGGAGGGCAAGGGCAGAAAGCATCAGATTTGCTTAGCCACCTGTGATCATTCAAGAAGCACACGGAAAGTACACCCCATTCTAAGTCAAAGACCGACCAACTCCAGGGGCAAGGTGCAGAGGCACTTAAAGCACTGAGTTGGTAGTGCCTAAGGGGTGAGCTCTCCAGGAGGTCAGGCATCTCTTCCCACACCTTCTGCCTAAGAGATAACAGCTGCCTCCCAGTACCCCAGCTTCTTCGGCACTCTCTGAACTTGTCTGGATACACTTTGCCTCCTTGTCTCTAGCACTGTTCCTAACTGCAGACCACCCTTGCAAGGCTTTTTCCATGGGAAATGATAAGGTCAGGGATGGCAGGTTTTATTACCTCTGCTTTATGGCTAAGGTAAGGACAGTCAGAAAATTTGCCCAGTGGGAGGTCATCACTTTTTAACAAATATATTTAAATCATTAATAATCTATTTGACAAAAGTGCTGTCCCAGTGTCAGGGATGACATAGTGAAGTCACCCTAGGGGAGACAACATTCTAGAGAAGGGAACGAAAAAGAACATGTGTCTACCTTATACCACTGAGTGGAAAATTCAACCAAAAGTGGAGGCAGAGCATAGTGTGTCCAGGGAAATCTAACTGAAACAGTACAATCAGGAAGCTGATCTGAAGTACTAGAAGGGAAAGACTAAGAAAACCAAAACACAGAAGAAAGAGGAGTAGGAGGAAGAGGAAGAAGGACAGAAGTATCTAGAAGAAAAATTAACTGTAAAAATGGCAAAAAGTAGAACCAAGAGCTCATTGTAAAACCTAATGGGGAAGAGCTGGGACAGTTTGAGGAAACAAAATGAAATCCAGGGGCTCCTCTTGGGGGACAAGAGAAAGCAAAGACAGGATGGAACAGTGAGGTAGAGAGGCTGGAAGGCCATGGATTTTATCATAAATATAGTTGAAACCATAATCAATGGAACAGAGATAATGACATTAACTTGTAACTCAAGATTGCCTTCTACTGTGGGGGAACATGGATGAGGTTGAAGACCAAGAACAGAAGGTGGCTGGCCAGCCTGGACCCTTTCCTGGTGGGATGAAGAAGAGTGATGGCTGAAAGGAGGATTTGAACAGAATCAGAAAGTAGGCTAATACCAAAGCCAGCTGAGTGAGGTGTTACAATCCTGTAGTCTTAGCCCTCAGGAGGCTGAAGCAGGAGAGTTGCCAGTGCTATGTCAACCTGGACTATATAGCAAATTCAAGGCCAGACTGATCTAGATAATGAGACCTTTATTTAAAAAAACAACAAGGATTGTGCATGTAACTCAGTGGAAGAGTACTTGCCTGGCATGATTGAAGCCTGGGTTCCATCCTTGGCCTGAAGGAGAAAGGGTCTGCAGCCATCTTCTTGGTTGTCTTTCAAATGAACCGTACTCTTCTACATTTGAATTTGTCTTTATTTATTAATCCTTTTCTGACCAGGACTGCTTCTCAGAATGCTAAACAGCATGGCTAGGACTAAAGCTGTTTTGCCTTTTGGTTCTGCCCAGTTCAATATGGCGGAGGTCCATTTAGTGCCATCTTTACGAGCCATGCTCACAGCCCCATTTTAGGCACACAGCGGATCTATATTGCCATTAACCAAGTTGTAGCACTCTGCTCACACACCTCATTTAAACACTCAGACTTCTGAAAGAGCCAGAGCTGTTCATGCAACTAGCATGAAACAGGAAGCCTTCTCTTTAAAAAGTCTCACAACCTTTGCTGCCAATGCTAAGTCAGGAAGACCTCTCTTAAAGGAGCCATGTCAAGCATTTGCCGCCAGCAAACAGAGCCCATCCAAACAAACAAACAGAAAAAATGCAGCTAAACTTTGTGCGTGTGTGTGTGTTTCTAGAATTCCTTTCCAAGCTTTCTCAGGTTTTATGTGAATGTAGTTGCCCACGTTGTAGTGCTAATATGTAGTCAGAGGCTGCTAGTTCATTTTCCAGCCACCCAGACCCAAAATAATCACACATAGACTGTATTAATTAAACCACTGCTTGACCTATTACCTTATGCATTTTTTATCTAGCTCTTGTATCTTAAATTAACCTATTTCTATTCATTTGTGCATCACCACGAGGTAGTAGCCTACTGGCAAAGTTTCTTAAAAAATTACACTTAGAACACTATATTCAAGCTCTTGCTTTAGCCCTCCCATTGGGTCTACACACAATATACTCTCTGAAAGAAAATCCTACTGTCACTACAGAGTTCAACAACAATAGTAATGGATAGACACATATGGAATCATTTGGATGAACATCTAATGAACACAGCCACACCAACTAAAAATGGCTTCTGCTGATTTCTATGCCTATCCTGCAAGCAGCAAACACTGCTTCCCAGGTTTTTATTTTTTTTTTTCAGAAAAGGCTTAAAAACCCATTGTATAGATTATGACAATTCTATACCAAGTGATGGGAAATACAGTAGAAAGAAAGAATCCATGCCAGTACATGGTGGCCTTGGTTTTTACTCCAAGAGTGCCTGTATCCAAACCAAAGAACATAGTCCTACTTAAAGAGGCAACTCCACTCCCAAGAACATCAGCTTTTCATTGCTGTAAAGAAATACTTGACACACTTAACTCATAGTTTTGTTTTTAATTTTTCGCACTTATTTTTAGTTATTTGTGTACATGTATTTGTGTGTGTGTGTGTGCTTGTATACTTGCATAAATTCATGCATGCCTTGCATGCCTAGACATACATGTGGAAGCCAGAGGACAGCTCTTAGGAGTTGGGTTTCTCCTTCTACTATGTGGTCTTGGTGATTGGACTCATGTCAGGCTAAGTCAGCTCAGTAGCCCCTTAACTCATATTTTTGAGGCTTCGGAGTCCAAATCAGACAACCCCACTTGTTTGATTTCTGGGGAGGGTTAGAGATGGCAGAACATCATGACAGTAGCACAAGTCAAAGCCAGTGGTTGCATCTCAAACAGAAAAGAGAGAGGCCCAAATCTCACAATCCCAACAATGAACAAGAGCCCCAGTGGCCTAAGAAACTTCCGCTAGGCCTAATTCTTAAAAGCTCCAAAACTAATCACTACTTCAACTACGGTAACAAACAAAAATGACTGTGTTTATTTAATAGTATTGATGCCACTTTCCTTGAATCAGCAGTGATGTTTATATTTAACTTTTTCTTTGTTTTAGTTTCACCAGCACAGTTACTTTACAATTTCTTTCATGTTTATATCTATCACCATCTTAATAAAAATCTTTCAGAACCTCATTAAGGTCCATGATGATTTCCCCCTTCTCAAGAGTCTACACATTACTCAAGTTTGAGGAAGCCCACTCTCAGTCACATGAAGAAGCAGGTCATAGGGGAACGCACAGGGCTACTCCAGACTGCCTGACTCAGGGTTTGGGTGGCGTAGGTGGGAAGACAGAGCACCATAGGAAGGAATCATTTTCCTTCCTGGTACAACTCTCAGAAGGTGTAGGATCTGCCAAGAGTTAAGGTGTAAAGAGTGGGCTTCTAGAACGATGGGATACTGAGCCTTCCTCATGGCTGGAACTGGCTCCTAGCTCTTCAAATGAGAAAGCAGGTCATTGTTCTCCAAATCCCAGCATCAGAAGCTCCTTCAGTTCAACCAAGCAAGTTTGTCCTCCTACACTAGGACAAATGTAGATCCTGCTCACTCCTAAGGAAGAAGTTGCTGTGGAACCAAGGGCTGTGCTCCAAGGAAACGCTGTGTCTTTAAACCTGAAACCTTGCATTTAGCAGCAGAGCTCAAGCTCGAGGGCCTTCCAGATCCGAACATACACTAATCCCTAGGTGACTGGGCAAATAATAACTATAACACCTGAAAATACCGGAGCCCAGGGCAGGAAAGTGGGCTTAGGATGTAAGAGCAGATGGGGGTTGATGTCTTTATGATGCTCCAGGGTAGGATAAATAGTCTATTCCAAAATTCAGGAGAGGGTAAAAGCCCAGTGTTTCAGCCCATTGAGAGATGTGTCAATAAAAGAGGTCCCCCCCCCCTTTTTTGAGGATAACCACTTCCCTCTGCCACTCATCCATCCCAAGACACACACAACACCTACTTTCCCCGTTGCTGTTTAGTAAACATTAAATACCACTGGTCACAGAGAGCAGCCAACACGTTTGATAATTCATCCAGCAGTAGCAAAGCTGACAATCTCCATGCAATGTAAATTGCTTTGGCTTCCACATGGCTCCTGTCACTTCAAGTGCCGAGGTAAATAGCCTTCCTTGGAATTGTTATCAAGTATTCTTTGGAACAACATTAATTCACAATGTGTTTCCCCACTTTACGTTGTACTACATGACTTATTCACATGGCTGGCCCTTTAGTGACACATAGATTCATTCTATCATTGTGCTCACCTAATATCTTTAGGTTAATGGAAACTAGACCAGAAAAGAATCATGCCTGGGTTGTTTCTATGGAAATCATTGATGCCAGTGAAAGGCATTTCCTGAACAAAACTTGTCTTTCTGGCTGGGTTTGGAGGACGAGGCCATAGCTACCTGTGTTGCGGAGTATCATTTTAACTAGGCAAATATGTGTTACATTTGTTTGTGCTATGGAATATTACTTTAAGCATGTGAAGGTGTATTACATGTGTTTCTGCTGACTTTATTAAGGATGTAAAGATAGTTACATTTGTTTGTGCTACATTTGTTTAATGATGTAAAGATGGGTTGCATTTGTTTCACCTTGCCTACTTAAGGCACCTGATTGGTCTAATAATAGCTAGGCAGGTGAGGGACAGTCAGGCTTGTGGACAGAGAGAATAAATAGGAGGAGAACAAGAGAGAAAAGGAATGAGAGAGGAAAGAATGAGGGGAAAAGAAAGGAACATGCCTGGGGGCAGAAGACAGGCAGCCGCCAGCCAGCCAGACACAAGAAGAAGTGAAAGTAGAAAGAGGGAGGGAGGGAAGGAGGGAGGGAGGGAGGGAGGGAGGGAGGGAGGAAAGAGAGACAGACAGAAAGAGAGAAAGAGAGAGAGAGAGAGAGAGAGAGAGAGAGAGAGAGAGAGAGAGAGAGAGAGAGAGAAAGGTAAAAAGCCTTCAGGCAAAATGTAGATGAAGAGGAGCAAGTTAAGTTATATGAGCTAGCAAGACCTAAGCTAAGGCCGCATAACTAATAAGTCTTCACATCATGATTTAGAAGCTGGTCAGTGACCTAAAAGCCTGGTGCAGACCTGAGTCAATCTAGTTTGCTCACCTGAGGACCCTCTGACATGAGTGCATAGAGCAGGCAACTGTAGCAGCACCGGCAAAGTTCAGGCCCCCTTGGCAGAGTACACTTCACACACCTCCTCCAGCCCAACCTTCCCATGATGACCACATGAGGTACACAGAGGGCTGACTCACGTGTGAGACCTGGATACTGATGTCTTGGATTGCCACTTAGATCTACCATTCCCTAGCCAGGGGACCTGGGGCAGATGGCTCCACTTTTCTGTTTCTTAATTTTGCCATCCTCATTACTTCTTGGGGACTGTTGACCCCAGGAGATGAGACATGGTAGTTTGTAAATGATTCTGACCACACGACTAACCCCCATCCCCAAGCAGTGAGGCTGTAAGCATGTGACTTGCCACAGCCAATGAGAGTAGAAGACTACAACCCAGTGTTCCGCCTTCCCTCTGTTGCAGGGATTGTGGAAAAGCAGTGAGGGTTTTATGGTGAACTTTCAACAGCTGAGGTCCTTGACAAAGGAGACAGGAAGCCAAGCTCCCAGCCAGCTTTAATGTAACAGGAATGAGCAGTAAATAATACTTTATTCTTGTAAGCTTAAAAGAAAAACACTTATAACTCAGCAGAAAGTGATCTCTTGGTGTCAGGTGTCATTCTCTTTATATTCCAGAAGATGCCAATGATACAGCAGTGGTGTTCTAGAAGCATATTGAATGCCTAGCTCTTAGAGTCATCCAAAGGGAAGCAGGGAAGAAAGACAAACTTGCTAATGATGAAAAATACTTACAGCACAAGTCCAAAAACCACCCTCCATTTAGTATCAAGAAATGTGCATGAATTAAATAAAATAATACATGTAAATTCTACTCATAAGACTATCTAGATCCTAGACTATCCTAAACATTTAGCTATACTAGTTTTCACTTACACTATTAATATTATTAAGTATCAATTATTATTAAACTATTAACACCATTGAGCCTACACAATCAGTAGTCTAAGCAGCTATGTTTGTGATATGTAAACAAGAAGTGCAGTCAGGGGTTCCCAAGTGCCACCATACATGCTTTTAGCCCCTATTCTGCCTCTCTGTGGGTAATTTCTCTGGCTGCTAAGCATCTTTTTGCAAGGAAGCCTCTCCTGTTGACCTGTTCCCAAACTGTTAAGCACCCCACAGAAGCTATCTTACTCCTTTTTGCTGTTATTCCCAACTACGGATAAAATGTACCAAACTCTATTATTACCTCCACTGTAAGTATAGATGGAGAGCAGCCCTAATAGACGGTGGTGATGTTTGAGTGTGAGGCAGCAAAGGGAGCAAGAACTGTGCCCATATTTTGAGAGGGAATTTAGCAATGTCTCTTCAGATGCTAAACACAATCTGACGTGCATTCTCTAGCATTCTGCAGAAAAATAAGAGCACTAGAAGGTAAAAATACATATTCAAGAGTATTCATTACAGTATTTTTGTCACAACATATGAAATGAAACCCATCTGTAATGCCCCTCCATAGGGAATTAGTTCAGTGGGACTTATACTTCTATTTGATAGAATGTTGTATTACAAGATAAAGTTTTATTTTATAACCCATTTACCCTTTTGCTCATTTTATTTCACATGACTTGACCCCATAGGATACTGCTGTTCACGTCACCCCTCAGTCAGTCATCTCTGACTCACAACCTCACAAACACACCCACAGGTGTGCCTCACCAGCCTTCCAGGTGATTCTAAATCCAGCAAATACTTTGTCTTTTTCTCTATTGTGTGTTCTCAAACTCTAGGAAGGCATCTGGTATATAGCTGGTGATTGCTGAGTATATGTTGGAGAAAAGAACTGATAGAGGCTAAGCAAAATATTTCTATGACAGTGGACAATATTTTCATCATTTTGAGTAGCAGTCAATTTTTGCCTTAGTGGGTATGTATGTGAATAAATAGATGAAAACTATATATTTGAATAGACAAACAAATGGATACATCGATGATAGGTTGATTAGATGGGTAAATGATTGATAGATGATGATGATAGATAGATGATAGATAGATCTACAATAGATAGATAGGTAGATAGATAGATAGATAGATAGATAGATAGATAGATAGATAGATAGATAGATCTACACAGTAATGCCTCTGTCCTTAACTGAAAAGTTATGGCTGGAAGAGTTTTATCAATTAACTTTACATAATTGTTTAATTATTAATATTATAGGTGATTGCTATCTTTCTCTTTTTCTTTTTTTCTTCTCATTATTTTTATTGAATTGCCAAAATAAAATAATGTAATAAATAATAATTGCTTGACTCAGTGATCCTAAGAAGGCAAACAAGTTTATTAAATAAGATGCCATCAACATCTTATCCATTAACTTTCATTGCCCTCAGAGAAAGATTTTCCTTCTCCATCCCACCCCAAACCAGCCAAATATACCAACAGCTGTTAATGGGTTGGAAGAAGAAGGCTACTGACAATTGTGCTTTCTGAACTCAGCCCAGCAGGTATATGTGGCCTTTATTGTTTTCAAAACCTATCAAGCTCTGGGTAAAATAGTCAAAAAGGGAAGAAAATATGAAGAAACAATCCTCTAAACAATTGCCATTTTGGTGTGATTCTAAACGTATTCTGGAAGTTGTGACTTCCTAGGAATTATGAAAAATTATCTAGAGCATAGTACAAAGCCTAACCCAAACACAACCTGTGACCATGAGACAGCTCTTAGACTTCATTCTCTCATCCACAAAAGGAAAACATTGTACAGTAGGGTGCTGAACATGAGTTATACCCTCAGGTTTCAATAGCTCAATATAATCAAAACTGATTTCTCCCTCACACAAAATTCAGTATTGATGTTTCTGGTTGGACATCTGTACTAGTCAGCTCTGTATCTAGCAGTGAGTTTTAACCAGAAGTCCTTACTTCGATGAACCTAAGTCCACAGCTCTGGTGAGTGCATGTTTGAGGCTGTGATATCGAGCAGTGCTTGAGAACAGTTTCCCATCACTCTAACTGATGTTTGACTTAACTGAAGGGAGGAATATTTGTTTTGGCTCACGGTTTTAGAGGACTCGCTATGTAGTTCCTAGGTCCTGTGCTTAATAGCACAGCATCATGGTGTTGGGAAAGAACCTTCTTCGTGGTGGACCGGAAGCAGAGGAAACCAATGCTAGTGATCGGCTGTCTTCTTTTTCTCCATTGTTTCCATATGGGATTTTATCTTATAGAGTGGTACTGCCAACATCTTTCCTTCAGTTAATCATCTCTGCAGGTATCCTCACAGACATACCCAGAGCCTGTGCCTCATCAGTCTCCTAGGTGATTGGAAATCCAGGCAAGTTGCCAGTGAAGATTACCATACAGAGAATGGAGCAGAAGATAAGGAAAAGAGAGGAATCATTCATAGAAGGCTATTTTATTCAATTTTCTGCCACTCCCTGTGTAGATATGTGGATGGACAGACCGAGAAAACTCATAACCAAAGGTCTTATGGCATCAAGGCAGGACATTTATTCACTAGCTAGCACCCTCATGTCCAAAGTTTATTCCCATGAGACTTTCACACCTCACCACACCAAAGCTATCTACCTGTGTACATAAGAATCACTTGGTTGAACTTGTGGAGCACTGGTAACCACTGGAATCCTGTACAAATGAGACCAAAGGGTACATTTAAGGTACTTCATCCATAAATGAGCTTCAACATCTTCATGCATGGCCATCACACCATAAGAGGGAAGAGAAAAAAAAGGTGACAGGCCTGGAAGCAGCATGTGTCACCCCGCCCACATTTTAGTGACTATATTTGGTCATATACACCATCACCCTCCCATCAAAGATGATATAAAAATTCAATGCAATATTCCCATGAACCCAGGAATGGGTTATATCATCTTTGATGGGAGGAATGGCTGGGTGAACACAAACCTTGTTTCTTCCAATAAAGACATGTGCTTAGATTGAGATCAGGAACATTCAGGGACCAAGTGTTCCAGATACGCTGTTGGTAACAGGTAAATGATCATGATAGTTCTTTTTAGCATCTGTAACATGAAAACACATGAGGCTTAAAGGCTTTCCTTTGTGAAGAAGCAATTACCTTGAGAGGATCTAGCAAAGATCTGACTGGAAAGTTGAAGGGTTGGTGTGAAAAATGTTCAAATCATAGACTTAGAGGTGTAGTCCCTCTTCAATGAGGTGCCCAAAATAGTCAAAACTACTTTGTACACAGAAAATTAGCACTCTTCCTATTGACTATCATCACTATTGCTAACCCATGTGTATATCACATCCATACTGATTCTGTCTGACACCAAACGATCAATTCCTAATAAGGCAAAATGGCTGCTCCCAGAGGTTCAGGAGAAAGGGGCACATCTTTTTATAGCCTCTGCCTAGAATTTTCATATCTTTCAGGCTAAACAAGACAAGGTAATCTTTGTGTCTTGGTGGGGAAACAGGCTAAGTTGACTTCTGATGTTTACATCTGTGATGGGTAGTGTTAAGGATTAGTTTGACCAAACTGATGAAGCCTTATCTCTCTGGGCATGCCTATAAGGGTATTTCTGAAGGAAAGAGGCCTTTGAATTAGTAAATGGAGTAAAGAAGATCTGACCATTTTGAATGTAGATGAGAAGAATCATTCAATTCACCAAATAACTAGATAAAATGAGTCTCTCTCTCCTCTCTCTCTTTCTCTCTCCCTTCCTTCCTCCTTCCTTTCCTCCTTCCTCAGCCTAGCTCCCTCATTCCTGTTTTCTACATACCATCTTCTGGAAACTCCTGGATAATATAAGACTCATTAAAAATAAATTGATAAGCTATCATGTGCCTAATTCTTCACTAAGTGCTGAAATAGGTCAGAAGTGTTAGTTTGGGTTAAATGAGAAAATATCAAGCATATACACAAACACATAAACATATGTGATTTAATTATTAAGTACATGAAACAAGAAACGTATAAGGTCATAAGGTAGCTGCCACCCAATACATTCTCCCTCTTCTCCCTCATCATCAGAATTCTACACTTTTTAGCTGAGCCCAAAATTTTTATCAACAAGCCCATCTCTTCAAGACTCCCTTGCAGCTAGGTATGGTCACTTGAATAAATCTTATTCCATAGTTTTTGAGGAAAGGGGGAAGGTTGTTTATCTTCTCTTCCTATTTCTGTTTATTTGGAATTCAAATGAGATAATAATGTTTTTGGACCCCAAGAAAAAAGCTATGTTGTGAAGCTGCATACTAATCTTTAATTTATCCATTCTTTCAAAGACAGACGAGTAACCATTGCTATTTGGACATCTCTGAGAAAGCAGAGCCTTTCCTTCCTAAGACTATCCCATCTTTGAAATGAAATAGGAGCATATGAAGACTATAGGAAAGTGGCCCAGGCGGAGAGAACTTCCTGTTCAAAAATTTGAAAGGTCCAATGGCTTAACTATAAAGATCAAGAAGACAGCATGGTTCACTGAAGCAGATAGGGGTGGTCAGGCATGAGCGGCTTCCATCTTAAACAAAACTTCAGTAACCATCAGGTTATTACTTATTATTCTCCAGCACCTAAAGAGATGCTTCCTCTGGAAACAGTTTCATTTAAACTGACTTTTCATGCAGGAAACTCAACAAAATGCTTTTAGTACAGTAATAACTCTCTCCCACCCCACTTCCTCTTTACCAGCAACAACATGGGTGCCACAACCAATGCCTGCCCCGCAGAGCTGATTCCTAAGGAAGACATACATCTGAAGAAATGTTGTCAAACTTTTCCTAGAAAGGGTCAGACAGTAAAGATTTTAGCTTTGTGGGTCAGGTGATTTCTGATGCAATTGCTTAAGTACACCATAATAACCAAAAATGTATGTGGACAGAACTGCACCAAGACCAACTGAATGAATGGATAGATGGATGGATGGATGGATGGATGGATGGATGGATGGATGGATGGATGGAAATGATCTTTTACAATAGAATCTTACTCATGGACATTGTAACTTGATTTTCATATAACTTCATGAATTGTGACATGTTCCCTTGTCTCCCCTCCCATTTTAAAAAAGAAAAAAACACTTTAAAATGTGAAAATCTGTCCGAGCTTATAGGCTATATGGAAATAGATAATGCAATGGACTTGGTCTAGGGGCCATAGTTGGCCAACTCCTATCCATTAATATTCATGTCTAGCACACAGCAAGGGCTCAACCGTTGTTCTTGGCTGATTGCTTTGCTAATGACATTGGCTAGAGTGCATCAGGCAGTGTGTTTTCCTCCTGTAGGAAAGTAGTATAACAAAAGCACATAAAGCCCACCCAGGCTGAAACTTCACTTCTTCCCCCTGTCCTCCAATCAGCTGGTCTTGACCTAAGTTGGGGCCAAGAGCTGGGATGAGAGTAGGGAAGCAGGGCTGAGTGAAGTCAATGCCTTCAATCAGTGGCTTCCTAAACACTAGTGACTGGGACCCAAAACTACCAGCATGAGAAGGATTTAATAAGCTGAGAGCCTGTAAGGCAGGTCAGAATCTGATTTTGCTATAAGAGCATGATTTTAGCAGCTCTGTTCCCAACCTTTTAACACTGTCTCTGGTGAGTCAAGAGATTCTAATCTTGTACTAAATTGACTCCACTAAAGGTTTGACATTCTTCTGGGTAATGTCTCCAATGTGACTGGCTTCAGGCCAAGACCCTCCTCTATCTATCTATCTATCTATCTATCTATCTATCTATCTATCTATCTATCTATCATCTATCTATCTATCTCTCTCATATATGTGTGTAG
>NW_004949113.1:6539220-6554311 GCF_000317375.1 Microtus ochrogaster
TATATACACACTTTCATTTTGTTCATATTAAAATATATGTTTTTTAAATTATTCTAATGAATGTCACAATCAGGTTCCTTTGGTCCCACACCTAGCATTTGTTTTTGGCAGGAGACATTATCTATTTAATCCTAATGTTAATATTTGAAGAAGTGGCCACAGTTTTCAATAAGGCATTTGCATCATGCCAGATTCCATTGTATTCTCAGTACAGTCAATCATGACATGGCGATGAGGCCATTTCTTTTTATTTTCTTCTGGTTGTGGCTTTAAATTCTCCTTCCTGGAGAAGACTGTTAGAGAAGGTCAGTCACGATTTCAGAATGAGGGGCTCTGGGAGTCTCTCAGCTGGGGCCGAAAGCAGTGATTCTGCAATGCAAGCTTCTCTGGATGGCACAGCACCGTCCAAATTCTACGGCATTAAAGGAGCAGCATTGTGTTCTGAGGCCAGAAGCCCTCTGGTCATGTGCCTGCCCACACAGCAGTGATCATGCATGAGGAACACAGCTCTAGGGGCTGGGCTGGTGAAACTAGAATGTATCTATCACCTAGAGCTGAGGCCAGAAGATGAGCAAGAGGAACAACCCCTTCCACCAGGAACAAACTGCGGGGGTGGGGAATAGAAGAGGAAAAGATGAACAAATGTATTGAAGAGCAGTAGAGAAGTTGTGGTATAGGAGGCTCTAGGCTTTGCTCCTTTAGGGGACGAGTGTGCTTAGAAAACAGCCTCTGATACAATACCGAGAGCTATCACAGCAGACGTGGCGAAATAAGTAAATCTTACTAATCTAGAAGTCCTGTACTTCACAGGGAGGAGGCAAGAAGGAAGAGGGGAGAAAGACCAGGAACACAGGTGCACATGCATGCATGAGTGTGTGTACGTGTCTGTGTGTGAGTGTGTGTATGAGTGCATGTATGAGTGCGTGAGTGTGTGTGTGTGTGTGTGCGTGAGACAGAGAGAGAGAGAGAGAGAGAGAGAGAGAGAGAGAGAGAGAGAGAGAGAGAGAAAGAGAGAGAGAAGGGGGTACCTTCCTAAACTCTATTCTTTCAGACTAGAGATTATTCTGAAGCTCTGCTTGAGAGTGTTGGTGTCCTAGAACTCAACAAAGCATTGTGTGGATACGAGACTGAGATGAACCATCTCCAGGGTGAGTGCACAGCAAGTCTGAGATGCAAGCAGAGAGAAGGATGCTCCACTCCAAGAGGGCATTTCCTCCAAACAGTCTCAGGACTGTCCAAGGGAAGTTCTGGGTGTGAAGTCAAGACTCATCTCCTTGCTGGGCGGTGGTGTTGCACGTCTTTAAACCCAGTACTTGGGAGGCAGAGGCAGAAGGATCTCTGTGAGTTCAAGGCCAGCCTAGTCTACAGAGCTAGTTTCAGGACAGCTAGGGCTGTTACACAGAGAAACCCTATCTCTAAAATCAAAAAAAAGGGGGGGGGACTCATCTTCTTGAGGTATTCTCATCTTTACTGAGGAAGAAAATCTAATAAAATCTTTTTTAAAAAAAAGAAGAACTAAAATTTAATTAATTAACCACAATCTTCCTCTCCACCAACACTTTGGTGCATGAACACCCCACAAAGCATTGAGGGGTTTTTGGTTATTGGAATAGCATGGTCTTACAAAATTATCAGAAGGTTTCAATAACAGTATCCGTCAATATTTGTCAAGACTGAGTACCTTACACAGGCACCCTTGTAAAGCCAATGCATGCATTACAGTGCCAGCCGCTCGCCATCGTTTGCTAGGCGAGAGCTCTGGGACTTAGAGAGGGGCGGGTGGCTTGCCCAGACTCCCCATCGAGAAAGGGAAGGACCGATATTAGAATCCTGGCCAGTCAGTCTAACCAACACCAGAGCTCTTGTGCTTAATTTCCAAGCTATGCCATTTTTTTTAAAATGCAACGGTACGTGCTTCAGGGAGATAAAATAAATAAAATAGCAGTCACCCTAGGAGGATGTTTTCTTGTCTAGTGGTGAGGATAATTTGTAAACGAATAAAAACAACTAATCCTTCTCGGATGGCATCAAGCTTCAGCGTGTGTGTGTTCAGCGACGTCACTTCTTTGAACCGTTCTAGAGGGGGTGTGACTGTGTACACACGCAGGTGCATGCAAGGACATGTTGTTCTAAGGGAATGCTTCCTGGATAGGGCTATACACGAGCCAGGCTTTCACAGGGAAGCAGACCGCAGTGTGGACTGGCAAGCAGAAGGACTTTCTCTAGAACAAGAGAACAGTGTGCCCAGCAGCACAGAGGTGCAAACACCAGACCCTGTTGCAGAGAAGAGAAGTAGTTCTAAATGCCTGGGGCATAAAGTCCTGGTTAAGGAATGAGGATGGTTGGGAATCCAGATGTTGGCAGAAGTCGGGGTTTGCCAGATCCATGATCAACGTCAGACTTTGGGTTATCGGATGGAGAGCCCCTGAGAACATCCATGTATCCAATCTATGTCTCTAAGGCAGACCAATCAGCCTGGTGGGCAATGAAGTCATGGGAATCAAGCAAGACAGACTTGTGCACACAGTAGGAACTTAAAGAAACCTTGACATGGCCAGAGCTTGAGCTCATGGAGGCTCATACAGCTGTCTGTCTGTCGGTTGGTTGGCTTGTCATCTACAGATCAGTAATGGTTTGCTCAAGTTTATTTGGTTTCTGTAGTCTACCCTTTCCTAAATTAATCTTTTAGAATTCACCTGTAGATGCCAGTGAAAGGAAATAGCATCTTTTCTCGAGAGGTAGTCTGAGTATATGCATGTGAGATCTGCCCAGTCTCCTGTTTGAAGAACTTCCTTTCTGCCCACAAAGAACGGGCCACATTGGCAGGTATGTTTTTTACTCTGTGCATCACCAAGAAGACCCCTGGCCTGAGCTAAACAGGTTCTCCTTGCCAGAAGTGAAATCTGCAGATAACTGTAGCTCTCACTCCTCATCATAGAAGCTTCTTTTTGCTGCAGGTGGAGACTCTCACAGAGATTCACAATTGGTCAAGATACCAACCATGGGGTGCCCAGCCTCAACTGGTATGTCTACAACATAACCCACATACCTACAGTTTAGGGAACATTGAGGAAAAGGAGAAAGAAATATAAGAGCTAGAAAGCCAGTACATGTGCTGTAATATGGTAACTTCTGCTTATGATGGGAAACTGTACCCCCCAAAAAATCTCAACAACATGGTAGCATAGCATACACCCACACAATGACACCAGTTGGCATGCAGTGTGGATGAGGAAATCTCACCAGGCCCCATCCCAAATGATTCCTCTCCTCGAGTTCTATGAGATATTTGCATCTTTGTATAAACCCCCCTTCTTCTTGATTCTCTTGAATGATGACCAAGAAGATAAGATATTGGGAAAAAATATCAGATTCTAGAACAGTTAAACCACATCCTTTTATCTGAACAGCCTGAAGGCATTCCATTTTCACGGAGCTTTCTCCTAAAGGGTGTGTCCGATACCTAACCACAGCCTCTTTGATCAAATCAGTGCTGAAGTTGTGGCTAAAGTGTAGTGGATAAAGATTAGGTTGAATCACAATGGAGAGCCCTCGTTAGAGTGTTTTCCTCCTTCAAGAAGCTTTATTAATCCTTTGTCCCACGCCGATCCCTTCTTCCTTGGTCTGTACTAAACTTCACTTTCAGGTGTGTGGCAGCGTGGCTATCAGTCTGCTGCTGCCACTGGATCTGTACCACCATCTATCTTTGCAAACAGTGTCTCCTGAGAAAGACCTTCATCCTGTCTCTGTTTCTCCTTCACTGAATCGTGAAACTTTTATCACGGGTATCTCTGTGCCCGAAGCAGCATGTTTCCTCACGGCTTTCCTACCTGTAAGTTTTCATTGACTGTCCCTCCACTCCCTCCTTGCCCTCACTGCCCAGCACCCAGCTCTCCCTAAAGTCTTCAACCCCCCATATTCCCCTTGTATTTTCATACCATGCAAATATCTTTCAAATGCCTTTAAAGAGACATTTGACCAATGAATTAGATCCATGTTACCCCGTCTTCCATGTGCACTTTAAGAGAATCAGATAAAAGCCATATGTGGAGTCCTCACTGTTAAGACTGAACCTTCCTCCAAAACCGTGTGGAATTTAGATTTGTGCCATATCATTGGAACAAGGGAAAAGAGACAACATCACTTCAGCCATGGTACAGAACCCACAATGTCTTCAGAATTGTCCATCTTGATCTATTTCTCATTCCAGATTGGTCCTTACCGTATTTCGCTGAATTCGATGAGATGGAGATTTCCAATCTCCCAAGAAAGAATGAAGAAAAAAAAATCTACATGCTATTTGCTTTTCATTTTTCCATTATTTCTTTTTTTTAAGATGGGGCTTCCTGTGCAAGCCAGGCTGCTCACAAACTTAGAGTCTTCCTGTGTCTGTCTCGCAAGTGCTACCACTGCAGACATGCACCATCATGCCCCACTGTCTCTTGGCTTCAACACTCAGCCCTATCCAGACATAGCATGCAGTTCAGCCTCTGCCTAAAGGTGGCTTTTGACCCTGAACCTCAGAGCTAGAATAAGGAACTTTAACCAGATTCTGTCAGCCACCAGCAAAACAAAGGAAAGAGAGCCCTTCTGTTTCCAGGAAACCATTGCCTCCTTCAGAATTACAAGTGAAACACTTGATGGAGAAATACAAAAGCCAGGAGCTAAGCCAACTGGTCTCCTAACCAAATGGGCCCCCATCAATGTCTTGGAGGTTCCCCACTTTCTCCTCTGCACTGTCAGAGAACTTTTACAGGAAGGAACTCCATGACCTCTGGCTTATCAAACGGGGCTTCTAATTAATTAGTATGCTCTGTTCCTGAAAGGAAGAAGAATAGGGTGGTGGCAGCGAGGCCACCTCATGGATTTTACTAACATACCCCATCCAGAGTCATCCCGGAGAACCCTCCATAACAAATTCTGCAGAGCAGGCTTTTAGCAAGCCCAGTTCCTGAGACCTCAGGGAAAGAATAGGCAGGCTGTATCTTTGTCATTGCCGGGGCTCGCTCAGTACTTGGCTAGTAGTCCTTCTGCAACCTGAGACCTGAGAGAGCCACTTGCAGGCAAGAATGATAGACCCCATATTCAATAACCATATTCGTGGGTTGCCTGCTCTACGCTCAGCTCTTTGTAGCCACCATGGGAGCATAGATTAAATATAACGGCAAGAAAAACGGCGTTTTAAAAATGTTCTATAGATATTCCAGAATTTTTGGTTTATGAAATAGTTTTTATTTAATGCTAACAAGAACTGTCTTAAGAGACAAGCAATGTGGGTAGCAGGTCCATTTGTCAAGTAAGGAAATAGATGCTCAAAATGACGCTTGCCATCATCTGAGTAAAGATGGTAGGGCGGGAGGGGGGCGCTAGAATCCTAGTGTGATTACGCATGGCATTCTGCTCTGTCTAGCCTCTGTGCCTCCACTTAGTACTATCCAGTAGGGGGTCACACATGGTAAGAAACGAGTCAAGGTCATTGCCCACGAGTTTTTAAACCGGCAACCCAATAAATGGCATGAGGAAGGAAACGGCAGTATGAGCCAGAGGCCCAGAGTAGGCTTCACGGAAGGCAAGTACCTGGGTTTGGACCGTGAGGAGTGAAGGCCGAGAGGTCTAGTCAAAGTAGTGGAACCCGAAGTGAGAAACTTTCTGAAGGAGCGTGGAAGGTACCCAGAGAGTGAGACTCAGAGAAAGGAAACAGAAAATGTTATGGTCCAGTCAAAAAGAAACCCGCAGAGGGCAGACCTTCCAGTGCCAAGCCAATAACACAGGCAAGAGGGACATTGCCATCCCTAGTGAGGCTCCATAGCAACCTGGACGGTTGGGACTCCTGAGAGGGTACCAAGCAGAGACTAGGAAACAAATTGACCCTTGGGGCTGAGAAGAGGATTTGGAGGTGGGTCTCAGCCCTCTTTGTGGAACTCCAGACTAACTTCTATTATGATCTTGGCTCTCCTAGAAACTAACGTCATTGGGACAAAATAAAATCTGAGTGGAGTCTGGACCTGCTGGTCACTCCTCAGGGCCTCTAACTATTCCAGAACCTTGAACCAGCTAATCTGTTCCTGAGGCAGCCAGGTGTGAACACCTATTCTGAGCTGCCCAGCTGCTGGCTCCACCACTAGCCTCAGAAGAGCAAAGAAAAGTTCAGGTCAGAAGAGAAGGTGTGTTTCCCTGCCTCCCCCACCTGACCCACTTCTCCATCCACCTGCTTCAGCCACCTCAGGCCCAGGCCCAGCTGCCAGCTTCTCACCGAGGCTCAAACTGCTAGGAGAAGGCCATGCAAACTGTCACCCCATGCTCGGAAGGGGAGCCAGGTAACTGACAGCACCTGAGAGGGCTCTCATTTGGATTAAATCAAACTCTTTAAATATTTATAAAGTTCTGGTATCTAAAATAGCTAGTCTCTGCCCTGCACGTAAGCTGCTGAGATAGAGGCCTGCTAAATTGTGAATGGAACACACATCCAAAGAGTCACGTATTTTGTTTGTAAGAGTGTGTCATAGCATGTGAGAGTGTATGTGTGTGTCTATATGTGTGTATATGTGTGTCTCTGTGTGTGTCGTGTATATGTGTATGTGTGTGTGACTGTGAATGTATCTGTATGTGTGTATGTGTGTACCTGTATGTGTGTCTGTCTGTGTGTGTGTATATGTGTGTCTCTGTGCGTGTCGTGTTTGTGTGTGTGAATGTATCTGTATGTGTGTGTATGTGTGTGTATGTATGTGTATCTGTCTGTGTGTATGTGTGTATCTCTGTGTGTGTGACTGTATGTATGTGTAGCTGTGTGTGTATGTGTGTGCCTGTGTGTATCTGTATGTATGTATGTATGTATGTGTGTCTGTCTTTGTGTATGTATGTATATATGTATGTATGTATGTGTGTGTGACTGTGTGTGTATCTGTATGTGTCTGTCTGTGTGTATGTGTATGTTTTTGCATGTGTGTATATGTATGCCTGTATATATGTGTGTATGTGTGTGACTGTGTGTATCTGTATGTGTCTGTCTGTGTGTATGTGTATGTTTTTGTATGTGTGTATATGTATGCCTGTATGTACGTATGTATGTGTGTATGTGTGTGACTGTGTGTATCTGTATATGTCTGTCTGTGTGTATGTGTGTGTTTGTGTATGTGTGTATGTCTGTATGTATGTGTATATGTGTGTATGTGTGTGTGTGTATGTGTGTGTGTATGTCTGTATGTATGTGTATGTATGTGTATATGTGTGTGTATGTGTGTGTATGTGTATGTATGTGTGTATGTCTGTATGTATATATGTGTGTGTATGTGTGTGTATTGAAAACCCACTGTATCCCAAGGGCCCAGTAGAGAACATGACTGGAATGGAGACAGACCATACGGAACTTTTTTCTATCTCATTAGATGGTCTGAGTTTTGAGATCTGTTCTGAGTGTGGTAAAGTGTGCAGAGCTGTAGATTAACGCACTGAATGCATTCTGCAGTTCTTGATGTGTTTCATAAAAGGTCCATTTCAAAAGTGTGCTGTATTATAGGTGAACACTCTCAGTAAATAATCTTGTTACAGAAACCTAAGCAATTTTTACAAGGCGTATTTCTGGCTGACTGAACAATTTATTCTCCAGATGTCACATTGTATTTTTCCAATATAAAATGAAACAGCTTTTTTTTTTTTCTTTTAAGGCCGACTGTGTTGCTTTGTCTGAGTCTAGAACAAAGGATCTCCCCTTAAGGAGGCTGATGCCATGTTAAAGCCCATCACTTTCCGATGAACACCTCACCTGGGAGGGGCCGGGAGCACCATCACTGGCTTCCCCATCCAGGGACAATACTTGACAATCAAGTAGGATGATCCCTTGGGACACACGGTCTAAGAAAACTGACTGGTTTCTTTAAAAAAAAAAAAAGGAAAGAAAGAAAGAGAAAGAGGGGGAGAGGGAGGTTGGGGGGAGGGGGGAGGGGGGAGGAGGAAGGACGGGAAGGAGCCCAGAGACTGAGCAGAGGACTAGGGAGAAAGATAGGGGATGGAGATGAGGAGGGAGGGAGAAAAGGGAGAGATGGGAAGGCAGGGTAGAGTTGGGAGTGGAATGCAGAAGGGCAGGAGGAACAGAGGAGAGAAAGACAAACAAATGCCGGGAAGGTAGAGACCGAAAGAGGCAGGAGTACAAGAGAGATAGGCAAAAGTATGCTGACCTAAAGGTAACTGCTTCTGCTGCTTCCCCAAAACATGGAGTTCACAAAATGTTCTTAAAGTTTGCTTTGCTTTGGCTGGTGGTCCAAGATGTTGCTCAGTGGTAGAACACATGCCTGGCATGTTGGAGACCCTAGGGACAATGCCTAGCACCACAGGAGAGAACAGGGAATTTTCAGGAGAATGGGAACAATCTTCCCATCCGCACCCAAACTCAAAGGACTTCTGTAGCAGTGTAAACAGAAGCCTACCATGGGTCATCCAAAATTCCCCTCCCAAGAAATCACATTCTTTCTAGGAATTAGATCAAATTCTCACAGAATCAGGTCCTGAGGATGAAAGACATTCCCAGGGAACGGGTATCTCCCTAGGGTTTCCCACTCAAGCTGACTTCCACAGTGACAGGTTTACTACAGCAAACGGGGGCAGGGCCTGTGCACCGGTGTCTTCTGCTGAGGAGGCACCCCCGCAAATCTGCCCCCACCTCCCCCTGCCCCATCTCCCACTCCTGACTTTCTTCAGGCACCGACTCAGCATTGTCGAGGCAAAGAAGTCAACGTGATCCCTTGGTGAAGCTCCTATGACCCCCATCACTTAGCTGCATTTTCCTTTAGATTGCTCATGGCCATCTGCATCCATCAGTGATGGTAACAGGCGGTCAGTAAATGAGTAACAGACACAGAGTGAGCGGCAGAGTGAGCGAGTGTGTGAGTGAGTGGATGCAGATCAATGACCCTGTCATCCAGAACACAGGGACACAGTGGAAAACCAGCCTTTCTCATGTTAAAAATGGAAAAAAAAAAAAAGTTGAAAAAAAAATTCTGTGTGGTGATTTTAAAAATATTTTGGCATTGGATCTATGAAGTCAGGCTAGTCATAAAGAAATAAACTAAAATTAGGTGTCATTCCCAGAGCGTGAGCAATCAAATGTACAATGAAGAAAAGTACCAAGTAAGTGAAGAAGAAAAATGGCAAATTCAACTTCATCTCAAAGGAGAACGCAGAGCTGGAAAAATGGTGGGCTACCCAAGAGATCAGCTGACCCGCACGAAGAATTCACAGAAGGGAGATTAGAAGGAGAGAAAGCCAAAAGTCAAAGAGCAGCTGTCTGAGCTAAACCAGCCTTGTGTGTGAACCGGAAGGGGGTTTTGAATACTAGGCAAACAAATGCTAGTGTTTCAAAAACTTAGCTTGGGTTGGGTTGCAGGTCAGGAGTGGGGCTCTTGGCTCAGGTGTCAGGCCCTGGCGTCAGTGCTCAGTACTGTGGGGGGAGGGGAGGAAGAGAACCAAACTCATCTTTTGGGTGTTTATTTTGTTTGTTTTGGGGTTTGTTTTTTCAAGGCAGGGTTTCTCTGTGTCGCCCAGGCTATCCTGGAAGTAACTGTGTAGACTAGGTTGGCATCCAACTCAGAAATCTTCCTGCCTCGGCCTCCTGTGTTCTGGGTTTAAAAGCGTCTGTCTTCAAGCCTGTCGAACCAACCTTAATTTGAGGACTCAGTGTGTGCTTCTCCTCTTTAGTGTTGACTGCGTTTTCAATATCCCTAACCCAGGCAAGGGGTTCCAGTACGTACCCCTTCACAGATAAGGAAATGGGGGTCTAAAAAGGTTAAGTGAGCATCCCAGGGTCATACCAAGATCACTGAGCCTTGAGTCAGGCCTTCCTAGCACACTGGCCTAACTGCCAGCAGTCTCTCACCTCTGCTTCCTGGTGTGCATGAGGGGCTAGCACATGCTACCTCCTGGTACACATGAAGGGCTAGCCCACATTACCTCCGGGTTCACATGACAGGTTATAATGCAACGCTTGCTCTATGCGCTATGCACTATGGTTCGCAAGTTGGGCAAGGGGCTGTAGATTGAAACACACACACACACACAGCCAAGAATGCTTCAAGAATGCTCTCTTTATTGTGTTCCAGAGCAGCTTATATAGGGGCTCTTTGACTAATGGCCATGTCCTAGCTCTCGGGATCTTTCAGCTACAAGCCCACCAGAAACCACTCCCCTGCCATCAGAAACTCCTGGGGGTCTCTTGCTCAGAGCAGCTACAAGCATAGGAAAACAAGTTGTCTACTCCAGTAGGCAGGGGGGTCACAGGAAATTCAGGGTCTGGGGGTCCACAGTCCTCAACAATGGACTAGCACACATTACATCTTGGAACACATGAAGGGCTAGCACATGCTACCTCCTGGGACACACGAAGGGCTATTCCATTCCTCTCCTACCCAATACTCATTGCTGCCTTAATGGACAAGGTTAGGAGGTCAGGACTTGTTCACAGAGCAAACACCGTGCAGTGGTGTCCCAGCTGGAGTTACTGTTGCTGCCATGAAGCACCATGACCAAAGCAAGTCGGGGAGGAAAGGGTTAATTGGGCTTAGACTTCCACATTGTAGTTCACTGCTGAGGGAAGTCAAGACAGGAACTCATGCAGGACTGGAACCTGGAGGCAGGAGCTGATGCAGAGGCCATGGAGGGGTGCTGCTTCCTGGATCTCATCAGGGCTTGCCCAGCCTGCTTTCTTGTAGAACCCAGGAGCACCAGGTAAGGGGCTGCCCGTGCCCATCAGTCGCTAATTAAGAAAAGGCTGCACAGCCGGATCTTAAGGATGCATTTTCTTAATTGAGGCTCCCTCCTTTTAGATGACTCTAGCTTGGGTTAAATTGACACAGAAGTAGCCAGCACAAGTAGATGGATACAGTTTCTGGAACCAGGCAGCCTGGTTCTGAGGGCTGCTCCCATCACCCACGAGCTGTGGGATATTCTGCAAATTAATTGCCTTCTCTGTATCTCAGCTCCCTTTTCAGAAGAGTAGTAATAGCCAACTCTGCCTAAGTGTTAAATACAGTGAGGCACATAAAATCCTTAGATCAGTGTCTTTGCTTAGAAAGAACCCAATGGATGTGAGCTTTCCTTGGGCGTGGCCCCAGCCAAGCTCTGGCCTCAGCATCTTACAGCCTAAACCACCACAAGGAACCGAAGGCCTTGTGGCCAACATGCAGATGCTGCGGCTGCCTGCAAAGAGATTCTAGCTCGGCTTAGCCAGCCACACTTGACCCCCTCCATCTCGGACCGCAGCAAGTCCTGGGCAGCTGGCTCTCTCTCCTCCAGCCCTCTGCTCGCCTCTCCCCTTCACACCTTCTCTCCAGTCAATGCCATTAATCAAAATCCTATAGCAGAAAACGCATGCATAAGTCCGACACATTTATTGCTATGGTAACAATTCAGGCACTTGTCCCTGTGTCAAGCTATATCAGTGGAGATAAATTCTATTGTTTTCACGCTGGCAGTTTTCTCTGTGTTGGACTTAATCCATGGAAAAATATAGCCTTTCTCTTTATTTAAGAGAGTGAGAGAGTGCTCCAAAGAAAGAAAGTGACCTCTGGGTTTCTCACCCAAGCACATTCAGGACTGAAACCAAATTCTGCCCTTTCTTTGAAAAATGAAGGCAGTGGGCAACCTCACCACAGCGACACGACAACCGGCAGCCGTCCCCACAACCAACCTCCCCCTAGAACCTGCAGTCCAGGGAGGGGTCCAATGGCTTGAGAGCCCTGCAGGGCTGGGGGGCCATGTGGTCTGCATCAGGATCCAGTCCTCATGACACCCCCAGGGATTCAGGCCATGCCTCAGCAAGCAGTGCAGATAAACAGAACGGGCTTGCTCATAATGAACCATCCTGCTGAATACTGTTGCTACCCCAGAGAAACCATGGAGGGGAGACCCTGTCCCCATCTTCCACAAGTACATGTGATGGTGGCTCACATCCCCACACCCACACTTCCAGAGAAGCTGACCTGCCTTTTCTAAGCTCCTTCTTCTATACTGAGTTTCTTTCCTATCCTTCCCTGAGGAATCAAAACCCAAACGTAAGGTTCCTGCCAAGTCTAAAGGCTTTGGAGCATTGGCATGGGACCAGCCCCCTCCTAGGAAATGCTGGAGACGCTATGCTGGGGAAGCCTAGGACTAGTAGGAAAGCATAAAGATGCCCTCCTTTAGTTTTTGCTATCAAGTCAGTTGAGGTTCTTTCTTCCAAAATGACTCTTAGCTGGTGTCAAGTTGATATGAAACTAGTCAGTGCACCCATTGCCTTCTGTGCGCACCCCCTACAATTCTGCTTCTTCCCTTCCTCTCCCCAAACAGTTCTCCTGAGGAAGAAACAGTCGTTATTAAAGGCTGACAATGAGTATCTCTGCAAGACATTCACATTTTAGAGACAATGCTGAAATAATAATAATAATAATAATAATAATAATAATAATAAATTATTTCTTCCAGGAAGTCAAGTGATGCATGTGGGAGTTGGATGTTGACTTCTTCCTGAGAAGAGGAAACAGTGTGACTTGAATAGCTCAAGATGGCATCCAGGAAAGCGTAGGGCTGAGGCTGCACCAAAAGAATCTATAGAAACATGGCTCAATTCTTTCTAGCCTCTTCGGTATGTGAAGGCCCTCACTGCCAGAACAAGAAAGCTGAGCCTTTCAAATCCTGGAGACCAAAGTTGTAGTCCCAGTTTGCACAGAGGGCTCAGTAAACGCAGCCAAGGTCATTTGGTCTTGGATATAGAGTAGTCTTCGGTGTGGGTTCTGCTCCTTGGAGGGTTAGAAGCAATGGAAAGAATTCTGGAAGGTCACTGAGAGATGGCAAGTTTGAGGCCACACAGCAACCAGGCCACGCTTAGAGACACTTCCGAGGAGGAAGCTCATGGGGGTTGGGAGTTGACATGCCCATTTGTTCTGAGACACTCAGTGTTTACTTCTTGCAGGATCCACAGTGTTGAACCGCAGCAAATGGGTAGCTCTTTCTGTACTATGTAAAACACATTGACAAAACGTGTCCGCTCAAAGACGAAGCCCTGAGGAGAAAAGAAGCCCCGTGGGGAAGTCAGGCACAGACTGGCAAAGAGCGAAGAAGATTTGAACTGAGTTGGAGGCACTTTGTCTTGCCTTCCAGTACCACGAACAGCCTTTGCTCTAAGACAAATGCCCAAATTTCAGCAGATTACAGTCCGCCTTTCTGGAACGGGCCAAATCCCTACAGTCACGTATAATGTGTGTGATTCTGCGGGGTCCTGATCTTACTTGCTAATTGTTGTTATTGCTTAATTACCGAAACAGAATCTCAGTATGTAGCCCAGGGTAGCCTCAGGCTCACCATCATGCCTCAGCGAGTGCTGGGCTTGCAGGTCCATGCCACCATGCCTGGCTCTTTATTAATGAAAAAAAACCTACATCACTTTCATACAAATAATAGGCCCAATTTGATTCGTCGTGATTTTGTTGAATTTATTTTGTGCGTGCCCTCTGCAACACACACTCATGTAGACGTAAGAAAATACCTCAGGGGAATCGGTTCTCCCCTTCTACCGTGTGGTTTCCAGAAACCAAACTCAGGCCAATAGGCTTTTCGGCTGATGCCTTTACCTGCTTGTTTGTTTCTTTCTGTGTTGTTGCTGATATTGTTGTGGAAACAGAGTCTCACCAAGTATCTCTGGCTGGTCTGGAACTCACTCTACAGATCAGGCTGTCTTCTTCTCCACCTCCCAAGTGCTAGGAATAAGGCACTGTGTTTTTAAAATCTTTTAACTGAGGTACTCTTAAACTTTCAGAAGAGTTTCAAAGATAGTATGGAGGATTTCTACACATCCTTTATCGACCCCGTGTTAGAACCTCCCATAAATCCACTCTAAACTCCCGTTAACAGCGTCACACCAAGGTTAATTAAGTGTTCTCTGGTTATGTAAGGTCCTTATTAAATTTTAATTGACTTATTTTTGTAGTTAAATTTATTTAAAGGAAAGATGTACATTACTCTTGTTCCTGGGGAATGAGTGGCAGGGCAAAGAGAGGCTGAACACAAAATAAACATCCTGGAAATGAAGCAGTGATTGCTCAACGCTCATGAATTCCAATACTGGCTTTGCCGGGGACCTGGTGTCCATTTGATGAGGGAACCTTAGTAAAAGCAGTGCCGATGTAGTTAAGACTGAGATTCTTCAAACAGGAATTTTCTACATGAGTGACTGAAGAGCCGGAGAACGGATTAACGTGGAAGCCGCTGCTTCAGAACTCACATGCAGGTCCAGTGGTACTGTGGGTGTGGAATTTCTCGACTAGGCATGGTGGCACACACATGTAATTCCAGCATTTGGGGGACCGATGCAGGAGGATCGTGAGTTCTAGGCCAGTGGGAGCTACATAGCAAGACGCTGTCTCAAAAAGCTACATTCACTAAAAGCCATGGCCAGTATCTAGTACTAGCAGAACCATGTTGGATACTGTTGGCAAAGCCTTGTCCCATAGAAAATAATACAGCTTGAGCATTGGGGATCACCTGGGGTATGCAACCCAGGGTTTCAGAAGAAAGGACAAAAATGAGGAAAAAGAACCAGGAGGAGAAAACAATGGAAAAACAAAGGGAAGGAGCCCTCCACTGAGCTGACCGAGGCCACCCAAGAAACCCAGCTGTTTGCTTGGGCATATGGGCTGTCTCTGGGGTACTGGGAACTGGCTTGTGAAGAAGGAAAGATGGGTCACTTGCAATGTCTTCCTGGCTCTTCTCAGCCAATGGAGTTGGATTTATTTCTCCACATTTCTGGTTTGTGCTAACCACAGGTCCAGGTTAGGGATGGGGATGGGATCTATCAAGGTAAGTGCCATGGAGGTCATGCTGAAACGACATTTCCTGGCCAAGAGAGCTGAATGGTGCTGTCCTAGGTAGATGATGATGTGGTGGTGGTGATGGTGGTGGTAGTGGTAGAAGAGATGGTGTAGGGGGTGGGGATGGTGGTAGTGGTAGCGGTGGGGATGGTGGTAGTGATGGTGGTGGTGGGGGTGGTGGTAGTGGAGATGGTGTGTGGAGGTGGTGATGGTGGTGGTGGTAGTGGTGGGGATGGTAGTGGTGGTGATGGTGGTGGTGG
>NW_004949113.1:6554934-6627692 GCF_000317375.1 Microtus ochrogaster
TGGTGGTGGGGATGGTGGTGGGGATGGTGGTAGTGGTGGTAGTGGTGGTGGTGGTGGGTATGGTGGTGGCGGTGGTGCCTCTACTTCCTTCTCTGCCGAGTAGCAGGCTGGAATCACAACGTGGAAGAGCCTGTGGCACGCTACAGCTCTGTGGGCTCAGCTGTTCTCTGTGCGAGAGACCAGGGCAGCTCATGCGGGTGGAACGCAGCTCCCTAAGGCAGGCAGGACTAAGCAAACACAACAGGATAAAGGAGTCTGTGCCTGTGGTGCTATCAGTGAAGGTCTACGGCCCGGTGAATTGATACAGCAATCGGGAACAACAGGAAATGAGGGACAGAGAATACGGTTTATGTGGCAGACCGGAACTCAAATCAGAAGAGGGAAATGCACTAACTTTTCAAGTTACTGTGCAATCGGAATCAGGGAGCAATTTCAAAGCTGGAAGGAGCTGCCAACATCATCTCCTCTAATCTCTTCGTTTGTATAGCAGGGGAAATTGAGTCCCGGAGAAGCCGAGCTAAGACTAGAACCCGGTTCTACCCAGGGGCAGGGGCAGCAGCTATACGGCTTCCGGCAGCCCCCGGCTCAGCGGCCTTCTCCACCTCTCCCTGAAATGACAAGGCAGCCACCAGAACTATATTTCAAGTTTATTAGTCTTCTTTAATGTGCTTAATGTGGCTGTAATGCTAAAGACCCACAGCACTGAAGCAAGGAATTGAAGCCATAAGCTTGGTTCGCTCTGTTTCTAAAAAGCATTGCATCTTGAGATTTCTGTCCGGTGTTCCAATGTGGGTCTCTGTCTCTATCTCCTTTCATTGCCTGATGAAGGTTAATATTCAGGAGGATGCCTATATGTTTTTCTTTGGGTTCACCTTCTTATTTAGCTTCTCTAGGATCACGAATTATAGGCTCAATGTCCTTTATTTATGGCTAGAAACCAAATATGAGTGAGTACATCCCATGTTCCTCTTTTTGGGTCTGACTTCCCACAGGGCAGGGAACCCTGACTGCTCTTTGGGCTGACGAGGGAGGGGGACTTGATTGGGGGAGGGGGGGAAATGGAAGACAGTGGTGGGGAAGAGACAGAAATCTTTAATAAATAAATAAAAATAAAATAAATAAAAAAATAAAAGTAAGTATTTTCAAATAAAAAAAACATCGCATCTTGACCAAAATATCTCCTAACAAAATGCATTGGTTCAAATGATGTAATTTAAATATTATATATATGCTATAATATGCTTTAAATATTATATGTATTCTTTGTGTCCCTGTGTAAGAACACACACACACACACACACACACACACACACACACACACCATTCAGCTTTTAAAATGTCAGAATGTTCTTGGTCAGAGGCCATTCTATTTCACTTACCTTGATGGCATTGGGGAAAAGTCGCTCTTTAGGCAACTTGGCATTATCCTGGCAGGTTCGCCTTGCTTTTATTGTTTTGTTTTGTTTCCCATTTCTTAAATGACATTTTGAAATATGCACTTATGTTTCTTTCTGCGAAATGCTCTTTTGTGAAAATGAAACTATGTTTGCATAACAACTAAGATCTTTGCTTGAAAGTGCTTGGGGGTGTTGTTGGGAACTTTCATCTCTGAGGAGGGGGGGCGATGAACTTGTGAGACAAATCTGAGAGCTGAATTGAGGAGCCAGTCAGAGGGAGGGCTGCGCAGAGAGGGGTGCGAGAAAAGGTTTGAAGTATTTCAAATGCAAGCAGACTTAGCAGAAGAATGGAGATCAGCTTGGGCACCACTGTCGGTGTGGAACTTCCTGTTTGGTTGTGTCATGGAAAGTACATTTTCTTAGGTACTGGAAGAACTACCTACCAGCCACTGTCCTCTCTAACCTACACTTTTTCCCAGGGGCAAATCTGGGTCAGCCATCCCTTCCCAGTCTCGCCGGTGACTTTAGATTGGAAATGAATTGTTGCAGAGACATATACTAGGGAATTTTTCTGCTGGAAACCTCTGTGGTCAAATAGAACAATCCATTGCCTTACAACTGCACAGCAAAGCTTTACCGCCAATTGCCAGGATTCTCTCTGTTGTGGTGAAGGCTAGTCTCATCTCCAGAGGTTCATGCTTTCCTCCATGCTTGTATTGTTAGTGAGAAACAATCATCCTGCCTGAGGTTCTAGTCCCCAACCTCCTTGACACTTCACTGGGACCACATGACTGAGATATACCAGTCTAAAAAGGCCAGGGGAACGTTACACACCTCCCAGGGATGGGAGACCCACAGAATGGGTTTAGGGAGTTCTGGGTTAACACATAGAGCTGTAGTGGAAAGAACTGGAATTCCAGAGTCCTTAAAAATGAGCCTCTTAATTAGAATTAACCAAAGTGGACTATTACGTAAGTGGGAAATAAATGTTTCCTATGTGAAGCCAATAAGGAGAACGGGGCATAGTATCTGCTCCTGCAGCTGACAATCCCTTAATTAAGATCACTTTTGAACAGCTCAGTGCCTTCCTTATGGGAAATTACCTCTCCCATTGTGTGCCATCTATATTGGATAGCAAATCACACGCCCTTTTCCCACCATGAGAAACAGAGATCCTGTTTCCTCTTCCTCTTCCCCTCCTCCCATCATGCAGCCAGGGAGGAAGCACATGACTTGGGCTCAGCAAGCAGGCTGTCCTTCCTAGGGGAGGAAAACAGGAGAAAAAGTATCAAGATCAGAGGGAGGCAACAGGAGCATTCTGTCCACCGCCCTGCTGCAAGACACTTGCTACATTCCTATTGTCTGGCTCTCCACAGCCACCCTGGTTCCTGCCCATTTCTGGCCAAATTCAAAACACTCCTCAATTCGGTGAATTTCTGAGATCCTGCCGGTAAATTTCCCCTTCTTAAATTGGTAGAGTAAGATTTACTTGACTGTGACCAGAAAATCCTAATACTTCTTGAAGGAACAAACCAAAAATAAAATTTGCAAAGAGTCCATGTTCCGGTAGATACTTTGAAGACTGTGTTTGGTAAATAACACTGAAAGCAAATATGTTATCTCTTAAAATATAAATCCACCGTACCTAGATGTCTCCTTGAACTCTGCAGGGATGTGGGGGGGGGGGAGTGGGAAAGGAATAGCCGTGGTTTTGTATAAGCTGCAATAAATATGAAGACAGTGAAGTCAAGGCAGGGGAGTATGATTGATTTATTACATTATAGTTCATTAAAAGTGTTCCATTGCCTTTTTAAAAACCATCCAGTCATTAAAAAATCTTTGCCGACACAGTTTCCAACATCGTTATAAGGGATTTGTGACAGCTCTTCATTTTTAATGGCTCCGTTATAAACAAGGTCCATAATGGTCCTGCCTAGTAGGAGGCTAGTTTAGAAGCCACTGGCTGAAGCCGCTCAGGCTGCTGCCACGGCCCTGTGCAAAGACGGAGTCTGAAGTTAATTTGTGTGGAGTAATTGAAAACCCTGGATGTTGCGGTATGATGTTAAAGGTACTTTTCTAGAAGGCTCTCGAATTCCAACACAGGCCTCTCAGATGTGTTTTCTCTTGTAAAACCCAAAAGATGAGAACTCACTGAAGAGTCCCTGTCCTCAAACATCTAAGGGAGGACATGGTGCTGATGTGCAATTCAAATTGGTAAGACGGTGCCTCGGGCCAACTGGAGGGAAATGCCAGCTTTCTCATTTGTAGCAAATGGATATGAGCTCTCAGCTGGCTTGGCTAGGGTCCCCAAGAGATCAGGCAGCAGGGGAAGAGATAGGGGAGTGTGGGCGGGCTGCCTTTGCAGCAGTGCTTCCGCTAAGAGCCCCCTCTACCCACCACAGGGAAAGTGAAGAAATATAGTGGCAGTCTCAATCATGGCAAATGCCAGTTGTACCCTTGAAATAAATGTCTGGTGTGGCTGTTCACATCTAATTCCACTCCACAAACATCTCCCTGGTGTTTATTAGGTCGACACCGGAGAGCTGGACTTTGCTGGATGTGGGGATGAAGAAGACGAAATGTGGACCCCTGGAAAGAGGTGACTGGGAGCACAGGGAGATGTTGACAAAACTGGGAGTAAAAGTGTCCAGGGCAATAGAAACCACACCTAACATTCCACCTGCCTAGCACCTCCTCTTTGGAGAAAAGACCTTTATTTTCCCCTAGACAAACTGGCTTTCAGTTCCAATTTGACTCACTCTTCCACCCCACTTCATGACCTGGCTCCATCCGAGTGCACACACAGCCAGGTCTAAGGAACTAGAGCATTCCACATTCCAGTTTCCTCCCCTGGTCCTTAGCAACGGATACCTCAGCCAAGACAGGACAATGAAACTCAGCTTTGAACTTCATTTGGAACTCCTGAGATGATGTGGGAGTGATTTCTTATTAATAAAGAAACTGCCTAGGCCCCTTGATAGGCCAACCCTTAGGTGGGAGGAGTAAACAGAACAGAATGCTGGGAGAAAGAAGCTGAGTCAGGGAGTCGCCATGATTCTCCCACTCCAGACAGACGCAGGTTAAGATCATTCCTGGTAAGCCAGCTCGTGGGCTACTCAGATTATTAGAAATGGGCTAGTCCAGGTGCGAGAGTTAGCCGAGAAAAGGCTAGATATAATGGGCCAAGCGGTGTTTAAAAGAATATAGTCTCCGTGTAATTATTTCTAGTAAAGCTAGCCTTGCGGGTGGCTGGGTGCCGGGGACGCAGCCCGCCGCTCCTGCTACTACACTGAGAACATGATGTTGGGTTTGTTCTGGGGTTGCTCAGCCAATACATGAAAACCTGGAGCTACCAGCAGTTCAATGTTTTTCCCTAAAAAGTGTGGCCTAAAAAATAACAGCAGGTGCAGGAGAGCAGAGACGAGAGCTACCTGATGGCACAGACAACCATCTCCACCCGTCTCTGCCTAAAGCCTTTACCCTGGATATTCCAGAAAAGCGAGTCACTTGTGACTAGAACAAGTCACAAGTAGCTTTGTCGGGTACCTTTGGAAAATTCCACATGTCTTCCCCTTGCTCTATTCTGAGCCAAGACATGGGAGTAGTTCTGTGGCCGTTCTTAGAGTTCCTTGTGCCGCCTGACTATATACGGGCCACTTGACCCACTTGGTCTTGGATTCATGGCCTTCCCTCGCCCTGATCTCTGTACCCAAAGTACTGATAATCTCTGCAAAAGATGGTGCCCATGCTCCTTAGCAGCAGACTCTGAGAAAGAGAAACGTGGGATGCCCAATGGGAGACTGGGCAGTGAGGGAAAGGGAGAAACTAAAACGTTCATGCGCACTTCCCTCTCTTGGCTCTTACCTTCTGTGATAACTGTGCTGCCTCTGGGTTCTGGTTCTCCACCATGGCTCTGTGTTCTGCCAGGTGGCCCCGGCTCTTGGACTTCTTTTTTCCTTTCTTTCTTTTTTTAGTTATTGCTCTTTCTCTGTCTTAGTCTCCCCTCTCTTTTTTTCTCCTTCTCTTCTCCTCTCCCTTCTTCCTTTTTATTCCAAGTCCTAGGAGAACAGTTTCCCTCAGTCGCTGGTTCTAGGTTGCCTTGCTATCCTCTGTTCATCCCTAACACTCTTCCAACATTTCCCAAGTGGATCTCTACATCAGTGACCCTCTGTTGAATAAGTTGGCATGAGTGTTGTTCCAATGAAACAAATCACATGGTGGTAGGAATGGCAAAGTCGGATCACTTTCCACTAAAAAGCACCCTGAAATTGTCAAGTTAGCATTATTCATTTCTAGCCCAGTAATGTCAATTGCTAAGACCAAAGTTCTAACCTCTCTGTGTTGGAAAAGGAATTGCCAATGCTAAGGTGCTGAACAAGCTAAGATAATCAAAATTTCTCAGGGAGGAAATCAGTGGAGATGTTTTAAAAGGCTGGAACTGTATCCTATGGAACACTATCACTCCTGCAGCCAAAATCACCACGTGTACCTCAGAGGTACCCATTCCAGCCTACAGCTTTGGATCAGGATAAGTTTGCTTGCAGAGATCAAGAGCCAAATTAGGCTAGCTGAAGCTAAAGGGGCTTTATATTGAGAAAGCACAACCTGTGTGTCCCTCCGAAATCACCCCCAAACCTTTTTCCTGAAGAGTCTCTCTGCCCTGCCTTGGCCTTAAACTCTGGAACCCTCCCAACTAAAGGGCAGCCTGGATTCAAGGACAACTAGCAGAGATGCAATGATTTAATCCGGAATGTGGGATGACGAAGCTGCCTGGTCCAGCTTGGATGGAGCATCCAGCTCTGACTCAGGCAGCCACACCTGAACAGGGGTGCACACACTGGTAGGATAAGAGGGTGGAGTCTTGGGAAGAGTTTTGAGTGGCCTGAGAGACACAGCAAATCAGAAACCAGCTCTGTTCTGGCCTTGAAACAATAGACAGGATCATGAGTCCTCAAGGCCCCATGTGGTTTCTGAAGCAGCTTTGCCGAAGCTGCAGGTCTCTCGCGCTAGCCTGACCTGAAGCTGCAGATGGAGTCAGGGTTTCACCAAGGGCTGCCCATCCCTCCATAAACATCCTGCCTAGAATGGCAGCACTTGCTCTCATGGGCAGTGAATCCGCGCTTAGTCTGAGGTGTGTGAGGCTTTTGAGTTTTTGTTTCCGAGTAACTCTTTCCCGGACACCAGGTTGATGTTATATTCTCAATTTCCTAAATTCCAGGGAGCAAAAAGCTGTACTCTGTGTCCTGCAAGGCTGCTGGGCTTTTCCATGTTAGCCTCAGAGCCTGAGATGTGAGGGGGGAGTTGAGCATGGTGATCGCCGCTATCGCCGCTAACCTCCTCTCTGCTCTTAAGGACAACAAAGACACCAGCAGCCCAGTGCTCTGCCTTCTCCTGAGTCAAACGTTCTTGCTTTTGTCACATTATTTGTTCCTCACATAGCAACATGCCATTACATCATTATCCTTCTTCTTGATTACTTAGGACTTTGATCCCCATACTGTGCCCGAAACACAATCCATTCAAGAACCAAGATCAGGGGCCAACAACAGGTCTCAGCCTACCTGGCAATGCTGATCTAAGCTGCAGCCTTGTGTTCAATAAAATCCTAACGTTGAGCCAGGAAGATGCCATCCAGACTAAGGCAAGAAGAATGTTCCAAAAAGGTGGCAGCATGTGCCACACCCTAGCTTCCAGTGGAATTGACTTGAGCCAAGAAGAACCATCTGTTGATTTGAATATTCAGATTTAAACATGTTGGGGGCAGAGGTGACCCTAGGGGTATCCGTATCAGTGAAGTATGGCCTGCGGTTTCCTGTAGGCTCTTTCTTGGGATGTCTTGCTTACCTCTGCTTTTGTCTGGATGGTAGCCTGAGTCTCTTCTGCTAGAGAGGGGGGTTGTTGCAACAGGAGAGGAGGGGAGTGGCTTGTCTAACCTTCCCACCACCCATCAGAGAGGGGTCTTCCCTGCAGGTGGAGCTGGACAGTGCCCAGCTTGGGTTGGGTGCCTATCACTGAGTAGGATGGTAATGAACAAGGAACGGTGCAGGCATCCAAACAGTCCCTCTTTGCTGGTTTCTGTCATCAAAAAAGGACAGTGACCTTTATAGAAATTGTTATAAAACAGTTTCCCATCTTCCAAGTCTTCCTGATGAACAGATCTAATCCAGAAAGGCATGGAAATCACATCACCAGATTCATGAAGTTCTTCACGTGGAGTCTGGGGGACGTGCTAGACCCCAAGGCCTCTCCTGGCCCTGGTGTTAACCTGTCTACACAAAGGAGGCTTTAAAATGCTTATTTCTAATTTCAGACATGTCTATGTACGACCTAAGTGTCTTGTGCCCAAGTGGGCCAGAAGAGGGGGATGGGAAATCCTGGAACTGGAGTTTCAGAAGCTTGTTAGCTGCCATGTGGGTGCTGGCAATTGAACCCAGGTCCTCTGCAAAGTGCTCTTAGCCACTGAGCCATCTCTCCAGCCTCCTCCGCAGTTTGAATGTCAGTGGGGTAATTCCTAGTGGTTGGTTGTTTGCAGGAGTAGCATCTCAAAGCACATCCCCATCCATTCTCCTCATGTGGCCACTTTAGGCCTATCTCGAACGGTCATGCCACATCCTCTGTTCTCTGCTCACCACACTCTGTTCCAATCCCTGCTAGGAAGATGGGAGACCATTTATATTCAGACAGAGCTGGGAGGTGGAAACTGCATGACATCAACCAACTCTGAGCATCAAGAGAAAGGTAAAAAACAGTGGCACAGAGTTGCAGATCGTCAAGCTGCCAAGATACAGTTCTGTTCTGAAGGGGGGGGGCATCTATTCTTCAAAAACCGGGTAGAGAAATATTTCAAATGGAATAAACAGTTATTTGAAAGCTGCCCTAGAGCAAATTGGAAGTCAGCACAATGCCCAGGCAGTTCACTTGTTTAAGCCTGGGAGAATGCACACATATATTCTCTCTCTCTCTCTCTCTCTCTCTCTCTCTCTCTCTCTCTCTCTCTCTCTCTCTCTCCTCCCTCTCTCTGCATTCTTTATGCATACATATTTACACACAATATACATAAAGAATGACCTTCTCCCACTCCACTACTCTGCTGCATGCAACGGTAACATTTACTGGAGATTTTATTACAAAAGCCACAAAATGAAATTCTAATCAATAATAGTTTCCAGGATGGTGAGGGGGGAAAAAAAGGGAATTGAATACATTCATAGGTAAAAGATGCTATTATCTCAGTTCAGTAACTATGAAAGAGAAATAGATGAAAAAATCTGGGTTTATATTAAAACCCAGCACAGCTGTAGAGTTACATAATAAAGCATTGCCTGTATCCATGGAAATGAGAGTAATTGATGCACCACGAGTTATTTTTATAAACCCAAACAAAAAAATTCAATCAGAAATGTCTCTCCCCATTTTGGGGCATTGTATATTTTGTATCTGTACATAATGCTCACATTTAGAGTCTGAATACAGTCTCTATTGATCAGCCTCACTGAATAGGACGGGCTGCCTTCCCTGAATATTCAGGATTAGAATCCTGCGGCCTAGTTCCCACCTCTTCTCGCCAGACTTCCTCTGAATACATTACACAGTTCTTTAAAAATCCAGGCGGTGCTGACTTGGGGGGCAGGGGTGGGGAGAGTAAAGGAGGCAGGTTCCTGGTTTTTGCAGGTGTTAGAGGGGCCTAATTTGAAGTTGGGCTCTTCGGAACGCATGGCCTTCAATTCCGCCACTGCTCCTAATGTCATCAACCTCATTTCCTCAGCCCATACACTCATTTCCTTAGTGCCTAGCACAGAGCAGTGGACACAGCGGGCCTTCCCAAAATAAGGAGGAACAAGGAGGTCACCCTGCACATTAATTGCCCCGGTTTGCTTGGCAGAGAACCGCTGAAGACACCTGTTCCAATCACATTCCAGGGCCACACTTCAACCCTGTGTTGGGTCTGCAGAGGAGACACATAGGAATCTGTAGAATGAATTCATCTCTCCAAGAGAGTTCTTTCTGGTTAAGAGCTGGAGCTGAGGTAGTTGATCTGGGCAGAGCAGCAGGGCTCTGAACTCCAGTTCCTTTTTTCTTTGTTTGATATCAACACACTCTCTCTCCTTTGGAATTCTTAATAGTTTTTAACAAGGGGTCTTTTGATTTCATTTTGCACTGAATACGAACGTTGTATTCGTAGATGATCTACAAACCTATGATAGTTAAGAGCATACTGTTAGCAAACAGATAAAAATTCTACCTTCTTCACTTAATTGGTTAGATTTTAACAAGGTAGAGCCCTGAGCCTCTGTGTACTTAGCTATGAAAGGAAGATAATAGCAATATTGACATGGTGGGTTGCTATGAAAATTACACAGCAGAGTATTTGCAATGTGCTCATGATTTTAAGAAAAGCAAAACGTTTCTCAGTGATCTTGAACCATTAATGTTTGACTTGAGCTAAGTAAAAAGACCTGAAAGAGGGAGAAGATTACTGAAGGTGGGAGTGTTATGGTTTTTGTCTTTTTAAGAAGCAAGCCACGCCCACTCCTGGCTACCACTGCTCCCCTCCCCTCATCTTGGATCACTTACTGTCCCTTCTTCGAGTGCATGCATGTCTCTCTCAGGCCCTTCTCTGTCTCTTTCCTCTTCTTCTTCTCTTCTCCTTCTTCCCCCACACTCTCTTTCCTCTAAGTAATAAATATTCAATTCTATTCTGTATGATGTGTCTATGTGCCTTGTACCTGCGCCTGTTCACACCCACCCCGCATGGTGGGACCAGCCCACCCTGCCGCCGCTCTGGTGGCTCTCCCAGGACCCACTGCGAGCCACTCCGGGGTCCAGCACCCACCAGCCCCCTGGGGACTGGCTGCACTGTTGGCCTGCCTACTGCCTCTGGGGACCCACCAGCATTTCCTGCCATCAGCTGCTTGGGACTCACCAGCATTCATAAAAGGGAGACCACCTAACTAGGCTCTTGCCACATCAACAATGAATGACCACGCAAAATTGCTTTAAACAAAACAACCATATTGCAGATAGGTCTTGGAAGCCACTCCAACAGACTCTTACCTCCAACATCATATCAGCTTCGTTCTAGAACCTACTAGTGAAAGCCCGTGCTAGGGGGATAGAGAGGCTGCCAACATGATGTTCCCCCCACTGCTACTTCCCAATGCACTGGCCACAGTAGGGAATTGAGCGTGTGTTGGAGCGAGTGGCATGACAGAGATTGGAAGGTCGCATGAGCGGCTTTCTAGCTCATCCATACAGACACATACTTACAGACATTCATCTCCCTTCATAAGTTACCTACAAATAGCGTCAACAAGTCATATAGTAATTCTGCTACTAACTTATTAAATAACTGCTAAGCTATTTCTTTGCTGCAGTTGTACCATTTGGCCAACCTGCCTCCAGGAATCTGTTTTCTCTACATCCCTACTAATATTTTTTTTTTTGGACTTTTAGGTTTTGGCCACTGTAACAGACATGAAATGACACCTCATTGGAGGACTGATTTCCACTTTTTTTTTTTTTTTTAGTGACTAATGATCTTTTTTTTTTTATTTTTGGTTTTCGAGACAGGGTTTATCTGCGGCTTTGGAGCCTGTCCTGGAACTAGCTCTGTAGACCAGGCTGGTCTCGAACTCACAGAGATCCGCCTGCCTCTGCCTCCTGAGTGCTGGGATTAAAGGCGTGCGCCACCACCGCCCGGCTATATTTTTTTTATCTTTTTTTTTTCCAGGCACTAATTGGCCATTATTTATCTTTTGAAGGAAAATATTTATTCATCTCTATCATCCATTTTTAAAAATTTGATCCCATTTGTTGAAAACATATTCTTTAACTATTGCATGACCTTGTCACTCTCATCAAAAGTTAATTGATCACAATGCATCAGAGTGACTTAATTCAATGCCATCTCACTTCTCCATTTTCGTCCTTGCATCTGTGCCACAATGTCTCAATTATTGGCACTTTGTAGTAAGTTTTGATATGTGGAAATCTGGATCTACAAACTTCTCTCTGAGCTGTTTCTACTGTTCTCGGTTCCTTGGGTTTCCAAATAAACTTCAGGATCATCTTGTTAATTTTCATATCACCGTCATTCTAGAATCTGCTCAATGAAAGGCTGTGTGTCATTGACAAGATTATCCTGAATATTGATAAGATTTCTTTGAGTTTCTGAACCGTTTTGGACAATATTGTCTGGTAACAATAAATCTTCTAATCCATGGACATGGTATATCTTCCATTGACTCAGCTGCTGCTCTCCTTCAATAATGTGTGCATCTTCCCTAGTACAATGATTGTAGTTTTATTCTTTAGTACTTCATTACTTTGAGCTGTATTAATTTGAATTGTTTTTGAATTTCCATTTTTAGATTCATTTGTTTTTATTATTTTCATGTGTGTGTGTGTGTGTGTGTGTGTATGTGTGTGTGTGTGTGTGTGTGTGTATGCATGGGAGTGTAGTTGTCTACAGAGGCCAGAAGAGTTGGATCCCTTTGGAGTGGAAGTTGAAGGAGCTTACCAGCAGTCTGATATGGTTGCTGGGGACAGAACTCAAATCTCTCAGAGTATATAACTCTTAACTGTGAGCCATTGCTCTAGTCTGTTTTTAAATCTTTAAATTGAAAAAAAGTGCATTGTATGTGAGTGTATGAATGCATGGTGTGTTGGGGCTGGTGCCTATGCCATGGAAAGCATGTGGAGAGGGGAGGACATCTTAATGCGGAAGTTTGCTCCCTTCCAGGAAGCAGACTTGGGTCCCCGGGTTTGCATGACAAGCTTTTTTGTTCTGGAACTATCTCATTCATTGGCCCTGGCTTTCCAGTGTACAGCTTGTAAACTTGGTGAACATCATTATTTCTTCCCATAGCTTCTCTGTGGCTCTTTAGTAGTTCTATGTATAGGACAAATGCCACCTGTTATCAGGTAGTTTTGCTCTTTCTTCCCAGTCCAGATGCCTTTTAGTGCTTGCTTTTTTGTCTGCTGATCCTAGAACTAAGACAATGTGTAACGAAAGTGAAAAAAAAGAAAAGAAAAGAAAGAAAACCACTCTTAACTTATAGGAACAAAATTTTGGCGAAAAAAACGACATAATTTTACATCAAGTATTGTGTTAAGTCTTTATTAGGTGCCCCTTTTTATTTTAACTAAATAAATTCCTATTTATTTTTGTCTCTAGGCCCAGCCAGATACCTACATTCTCAGAGCTCTTTCCCCTCCTTGGCGATTTGTTACTGCAGTTTGACCCGCATCTGCTACCCACTGAGCTACCCACACTCCATGAGGAGCCCTTTGTGACCATTTTGTTCCCAACTCCAGGCTTGGGATTCAGGAAATTGAATGAATGAATGAATGAATGAATGAATGAACAAACAAAGAAATAAAGCCAGCCAACATACATGAAATTAGAAATTAGAATAAGAGGCTGTGAGGACCCTCAGTGCTCCATTCTTCCTGGTTTTAGACTATGGCTTTTTTGTTGTTGTTGATGTTGTTTGTTGGTTGTTTTTAAAAAACTCTTTGCTATGCTCTGGAATAAAAAGTCTACTTTTGCTCTTGAAGTGACAGGGAAGCTCCCGTTTTGGAGATGACTTTTAAGTATTGAGGACATTATTGATCCTTCCCATTTTCCATTACATCCACCCTTTTCCCGCTATCATGTCTGTGACTCCCTGGACACATCTGTCCCAACGGCATGTGTGATTTTCATCAGGCTCATGACACACACATGTTAGTTTTCTCTCCCCCTTTCTCTTGGAAGGAAAAGGTCATGGATGTTCTGTCTTGGTCTTCAGAAATTTTCCAAATGGAGAAAAGAGTGATGGCCACCACTGGTAAGTAATTTAAGGGCCTAATACAAAGCAAAGTTTTATTTAGTACATATTCATTCTGAAATGTTTGAGGGTTTTTTATTCTTTCAACACAAGAAACATTATTGCATTTTAATTTTTAGCAAACAAATCAACGTTTTAGTGACATTATAGCCAAAATTCCTATCTAAACACAGCTACAGTAGATCGTGGGGACCACATAGCCTCCTCAGCCAAAATCATAGTAAGTATTTTCTTTATCCATGTTTATCCAAGTCATTTTCCCCTGCCCAGAAACACTATCTTTCTCCCTATATTTTTAAGGGGTAGTTAAAAATCTTGCCTGGTTTCAGAAGTCACCACCATTCCAGCCAGAGCCATGCTGAGTTTCCATCCCTGCCACTGACAGAGCACTGACCTCCTGAGTGTCTGACAGCTGCTTAAGCTAACTTTCAGCTCCTGGAAGACTTTAGCTTGCCAAACTCCCTGGGTCAGTGGCTGCTCTCATTGCTGTCACAAAATGCCAGACACAAACAGGAAAACAGAAAATCTAAGATAATATTCTATTTTTTTTTTGAAACAAGGTTTCTCTGTGTTGCCCTGGCTATCCTGGAACTCACTCTGTAGACCAAACTGGCCTCAAACTCAGAGATCTACCTGCCTCTGCCTCCGGAGTGCTGGAATTAAAGGCGTGTGCCACCACTGCCAAGCTTAAGATAATATTCTTGATTTTAGCAGTGTCTAGCCACATGTCCTCTCCTATCTCACCTGTGCCTCTTGCAGGTGCAACCTTAAATGCACTGATTGATACTAAAGTTACAAGTGTGTCTTACCTTTCTTGCAGACTAGAATATAGTTTTCCAATACCCAGGAACTTACCATGTTCACCTCTAGTCCTTTATATTAATTTTTCTCTTGCTGTACAATATATTCTTATGCCCATTTCAGCTTAAGGCAAAGGTATCTCACAGTTTCTGTTGCTCACAAGCCTTCATTCAGGATCCTCTTCTAAGATGGCTGCTCATTGGCTGGATTCATTTCCTCGCAGTTGAAGGTCTGATGTCACAATCTCTTGCTAACTGTTGGCCAGGGACTGCAGCTGTTGAAGACTGCCTATGGTTGCTGCTATGGAGCTCCCAGGCAGTTCAATCGATCCCAGATTGATTTAAGATCATAGTTTTAAAGATGTCGGTCCCTGGTCACTGGCTTCCTTGATGCTGGGCCACTGGTGGGAGCATATGCAGGAGAAGAATGTTCTCTGCATGATGAGCAGTGACATAGAGAATGACACAGGAATGGGGGACCTGCTACCACTGTCAAAGTCAGGCACCCACACCCCTAATCCTCCCGGCAAGGCCGCACCTCCAATAGTTTCCAAAGCCTCTCAGAAAGTGCCATCAACTTGGGAAGTGGCCCTGTCAGGTATATTTCATACTGAAACCTTAGCAGTTCCTTTCAACAACCTCTGTACATCCAAGCTCACAATCGTCAAAACTGGAAAAACCGTCTTGACATATGCGTGCTTCATTAGAAAACTGTCCCTGCCCACTCTGCATCGCCATGGTTACCCAGGCCCAACTCCCCACCATGCACTAACTCTATACCTTACTTGAGCTTACCTGCCCCACCCTTTCATTCTGTTGCTAGTGACTGAGTGTGCTGGCTAGATTTGTGTTGCCTTGACACAAGCTACAGTCACCTGGGAAGAGAGAGCCTCGATTTTAAAAAATGCATCCATTACAGTGGCCTGTAGGCAAATCGATGGGGCATCTTTTTGATTAATGATATCTGTGGGAAGACCCAGAACACTGGGGTTGGTGCCACCCCTGGGCAGGTGGTCCTACGTTGTACAGAAAAGCAAGATGGAAGGGCCGTGGGAGCAAGCCAGTAAGCAGCATTCCCTCAAACCCTCTTCTTGGGTTCTTATCTTCAAGTCCTGGCCTTGAAGTCCTGCCCTGTCTTCCCTTCATGATGGGATAAAAGATGAAATAAACCATCTCCTCTCCAAGTTGCTTTTGGTCATGGTGTTTATCATGACAGGAGAAAAAGCGAACTAATACAATGAGTAAGCTTGGCTCTAACCTATTACTTCCTCTAGACACTGACTTGTTATTACAGTAACAAGAACACATAGCCATGCGGAGTCCCTCTGCTATTTCCTTCTTCCTCCTCCAATAAGAGGAATATTACATAGCATGGGCTAGCTCATAGCTCATGGTCATGTTCGGTATCCTTCAGTCCTTGGAAAAGTTTCTTGGACATCAAAGAATTGATTCTAATGAAGAAGCATCAGGGTATTGACATGGAAGAAGGAAAGTAGGATGAAGGGAGTTTAGGACACGATAAAGTCAGAAATATTTTCTTAATATGAACATGGCCTACAATATAAGCTTACTTTATACTTGGGAAATCAGAGTAATTTCTACCTTAGTCTCTTAAAGACGTAGCCAAATTGCGAAGGAAGAGACAGGATGCAGCATTTCAGGAGAAGAATCCAGCTCAATTGATCATGAAGCGTTTGCTTATGACTTGTTTCCCAAAGGCAGATGCTTCTACCTTCTAAGACAGGAACACTTCCTCGGCAGTGGCTTATGTGCTATCGTAGGCTAGCTAACCAGTCCCCAAGACAAACACGGCATGATAAACAAACACACAAAAACCCTGACTTGTGATACCAATCCTTTTCTGTCCCATCAAAAGACTTACAAGGGCTGTGTTTAAGCTACCAAAGGTCCTACAGCTGGTTTTCAAATCCCTGCAAGCTGTATAAGCTGCTACCCAGCAACACTGCACCAGCACCGGCTTCTGCATGTCACCACACAGGGGAGTTGAGAGATGCTTTCCCCGCAGTAAGCCCCTGCTCTAGCCTTGGCATGGGCATCCACACTTTGATTAATTGCTTTGAGAAATATGGTGGCTATGGTGACTTGGAGCCCATAAAGATAAAAACCTTGCTTCCCAAAGGTTTAATTCTCAGAGATTGATAGGTAATAATGCCCTAACCATAGCATCCACTCGAAATTTCTACCTTTTTACATTTTCAAGGCCTACACACTAATGGGCTTCTTGGGCATTTTTTTCAACATTAAGGCACTTGTGGATAGACACAACTATTCTTTCAAAACAGTTAAAGACCATTAGCAAAAAAAAAAAAAAATCCCCACTCCCACAAAAATTCTTTGATGGAACAAGATAAAATTGCTCTCAAATTTTGTATTATTTATGAGGAAATCACAGCTCCTAGGGGGAGAGGTCAGCGAAGAGAGATGAAAGCACAGTGTGGGAACACAGGCTGGGGGCTGGACAGCTTGTCCTGATGATGCTCGCCTCCTCTTCACCCCGTGTGTGACGGCGCTGTGCTGTGCTTCAGCCATGTGACCTGTCACGCTCTGCAGAGGTTTCTGCCTCCAGCAATGGTGACATCCTTAAGGTTTAGGTACATTTTGCAAGCAAATTGTGGGAGAAAATCTGGACTAAATGCAAAAAGGAGTGAGAGGCATCTTTATTTAACTTCTAGTGAGGAGGGACTCACTCTCTGATAGCAGATCCTACAAGGAACTCGAAGCTTCTAGTAGTTAAAATCAGAGGATATAGCGCTTCATGCAGTTCACTTGGATTTGACCACTGGATTTTTCTTTCAAACTGTGTTCAACTATCATCTATGACCCCATATTCATATCTATATTCTCTCTCTCTCTCTCTCTCTCTCTCTCTCTCTCTCTCTCTCTCTCTCTGTCTCTCTCTCCTATAGCACCTCTTTCCCACTTTGAATTCTTCACAGTCTAAACTCCCGACATCCTAACAGTCTAAATGCTTGCTCTACGCAGCATCCCCACTGATCCATGCCTGTATATTGTCAGCCATGGTTGTCCTTCCTTGCATAGTTCTGGAACTTCTGTCTTCTTTTTTTTTGAGAAACCTCCCAACACCGTTTAGAATCTGGCTGGAGAAGCACACACGTCCAAGGTGTTTTTGTGGCCAAGAAGGATGCCTGGGCTTAAGTCCTTCTCCCCTCACCTCTTCACCTACTGCATCCCATTACCTAGAGAACCTCAAGCAACCTCTCTAACCTTCTGAAGCCTTCCCATCTCGAAACTGGGCACAAAGTTACATTAAACACTCTCTTTATCTGATTCAAATATACTCATAACAAGGGCGTAAATTCTCCCCGGTCAGAAGCATTTCTCTTCTTGTCTTCCAGCAGACTTGATTAGGTGTGTCCGTCATCTCATTGTCCTCACTAAACTGGAGCCTATTTGAAGTATCCAATTCATCATATTCACAGCCATTCATCACAGCCACTGAGTGTCTGACAGCACCCAGCAGGCTGCCCTGTACGCTGGAACCTCATAGGGGCAGGTCGCACATCTGCCTTCTTCGTTGCACCTCTGCTTTATGAAGCAGAGCTTGATAAATCTAGACATGCAATAAATATTGGTAGAATATAAAGTCAGTGCATCAGTAACAGGCTAATACGCTTCATGAGAAGTGTGATACATCCATCAGCTGGACAGCAGAGTTCTTGAAAGTTCTTGTTCACTATTGTATGCCTGGAGTTCTGTCTGTCCGTGGTCAGAAAATGACCAGTAAGTGAACTAGCGAATCAATCAATCGATCCGTCTGCTGACCTAGCATAGCTTCCATTACTTCATGGAAAGCACCTTGCGATCTAAAAGTGCTGTTTGGTGGGGCTTAAGTAGCATCATGCTCTTGGGAGCAATGGCACAGATAACACACAGGAGGTCCCTGAACCAGTGACTCATAGGCATGACGATTTTGCTCACTCGGGGGGATGTTTGGCAATGTCTGGAGACAATTTTGGTAATCATCACTGGGAGATTATCACAAGCATCTAGTGTACAGAGTCCGGGGACACTGCTAAACATTCTACAATGACAGGACCCACAGTGTATCAATAGCTCAGGCATTGGGAAGGTCTGCTATAAATAATCAGTTACAAGAGATTGATCCTTTCACGGTAACATGCTAAAACATGGTTCAAAAAAGACAGAGACTTTCTGTGCGGTGGTCCGTTTCACTTACATAATCACAGAAAGTCAGGGCGGAAAGGAGACACCAGAGTTCGCATCTGAACCCTTTGTTCTATTTAATTATTTTATTCTGTTTTGATTTTTCTGAGACAGAGTCTCATGATGTAGCAATGCTGACCTAGAACTCTCTGTATAGACCAGGCTGGCTTTGATCTCACAGAGATGCACCTGCCTCTACCTCCCGAGTGATGGGATTAAGGGCATGAGCCACCATACTGGTTTGAACCCTTTATCCTGAAAGGGTACCAGGTCCCAAAGGGGAAAGGAATGGTCTAAGTCATGTGGCTGGTGAATGGCAGACCAGAATAAGAAGCAAAGCTCTTGATTCTTATGCAAGGCATGAGAATTCTGTGACTCATGAGCTCCTCCCCTTGTTAAAAAAATATTCATCCCTGTTAGGAGTAGATATAATTATCTACCCGTGACTATTACATTTTATAGCCAAAGGGAGATTATTCTAGGAGCGTCTTAAAATCAGATAATCTTGCTGGTTGCTGAACAGGAAGTCAGACAGATATATACAACCACCAACTAGCTACAGATACAGGTGAACATCAACATTGTAACCTACCCTGGGCTACACAGTAAGCAACCACAAGCAGCCCATAGCAACCGTGGTTCCCAGCCAGCAGTTATCAGGATAACTTGACATTGGGCCTTCAGATGCAAAGGAATAAATTCAGCCAATAGTCAGCCATCTTAGAAGAGGATCCTGAGCGAAGGCTGATGAGCCCCAGAAACCGTGACATAGCTTTGTGTTAAGTTTAATGAACTTAAGAATATATTATACAGCAAGGGTTATATTAATATAAAGAGATAGAGGTGAATATGGCAAGCTGCCTGGGATCAAAAAAAAAAAACAACAAAACAAAACAAATAAACTTCTATTCTAGCCCTGAAGAGGGATGAGATATGCCTGTGGGAATTTTAGTTTTTATCTGGGCACACAAACTTGCATCTGCAAAGGTGACAAGAAAAATAGAAAAAGGAATATGGCTAGAAAGAGTATTTAAAGTCAAGTAAATACTCTTGGCATTTTAGCCCATATCCAGGATGGGCCAGGTTCTTGCTGAGCCTTTGACACAAGTCCTGGGTTGTGCAGGCTCTGGGTCCAGTCTTGTCATCAGACTGGGAAAGAGGAGGTGCTAATAGCAGAACCCACTTGGGGTAAACACAGACCCCAGCAGAGCTATAATTCTACACACCTTCCTCGATAGTGTATCCAGTGTCAGGGTCACCTAGGGTGGGGTTCCAGTGTCCCACTCACCATATATCTATAGATCTACAGCCTTTAAATTAAGCCCAAAGCTGGCAAATAAAACCCTCTGGCCTCCTATAGCCATGAATGGACTTCATGATGATATAAGCGGTTCTTTTCCAAAGACGAGCTCGTGTTGGCTTGCTCCAGTCGGGACACCTCTGAAGGATGCCTCTTTTCAGAGCTCCCAGAACCTCCCATAAGGCCTGAGTGATGACCCTCCAGAGGTCAGCCTCTCTCTTTGCTCTGTCCTCCTTCCTGCAGGTGGCTCTTCTGATCTGTACCTTTAGCTCCTGATCCCTCCTTCTTCAGCCTGCCACCTGCTGGTGTACACCCGATGGCTTCCAAGAGTCACCCATTTCTCAGGAGAAAAATGTCACCGTCACCTCTTGCTGTTTGTTTGTTGTTTGTCATCCTGGGGACCAGACTCAGGCCTGAAGAATGCTAGACAAGCCCTCCACCTCTGAGATACACACCCAGCTCTGCCATCACCTACTTATTAGAGCACGCTGGTTGTAGCTCTTTCTGGCAGTTGTCTATATGAATGAACATTCCTATAGAAAGGACCAGCTCTGTTTGCAGGATCACATTCAGCATAAATAATACATACATACATACTCATTTAATTATGTTTGATGACCAGGTTTGTTTGAGACGCTCTTAGCATGCATACTCTTGTAGACCATTATTTCTCAGCAGATTGAACAAGTTTCAAGGTTAATAAAAATCATTCTGGCAAACTTGCTATTTTGAAAGCAGCTGAAGGCAGTGTCCCACTCATCACATATGTTCGACCTTTTGGGGGAGGAAAAATAGAAGAGGCTTGTGGAAGCCTCCAACAGGGTTCATTCTCCCAATAGCTGTGAATTGCGTGGCCTGTGTTGTGTTGCTTTAAGACCAGACTTGCCTTCCAAAGTCTTTTCCTTGGACTTGGACTCATCACGTTAAACAATAATGATAATAATCATAACTCAGCAAAAAGCTGCCTTTTGCTCTCAGGCTCAGCACACTGCCCTCCGTGAGAATGCTCTTATTCAATGTGCAAAGCAGCCCTACAAGACAATATTTCTATTCCATGGGAAATAGAAATAGGGGATTGAGGATTACGAAAACTAAGTAACTGACCCTGAATCAAAGTGTTTCAGGGGTAGAACCTAGATGGAAACTGAGGACTGTCCCACAAACAACCTCGAGACTGCTTGTCTTCAGTCATAGTAATCGGGACCATGAAGGCTTCCAACAGGGTCTTCTCCCAACCTCCAGAAGGCCACCTGTCCCTGCAGAGCAGGCAGCAGGTTAGGAGGAACCCATAGCCCACAAGGAGCCTTATTGATGACTCATGAGAGCTTTTGAGTGAAGATCCCAGCTCTCTGGGCAGTGGGGTGAAAGGGACCACTCTAAAGAAGCCTGGGTTTGCCAGCATTGCTTTCTGGTTGTTAAGCTCCAGCCACCCACTGTCCACACTGGGATAGCAATGCTCTTTTATTGGCCACCATCTCTTCCCTGAGTCATGTCTCCATTTCCTAAGTAATATCCTGTGGCTCTCTCTCAAATGAACGACTTGCACTTGAACCTTTGGTCCAAAGTCACTCCTGGAATGAATAAATAAATCTCCCTGGGAATACTGGGGCAGGAGGAGGACAGTATTGAGCTGACTCATGCTTCTCTTTTGGTAACATCAATGACTGGATAATTCTGTCTATTACATTGGTCCTATATCTTAGGCTAGCCCTCAACTAAACTCTTGCAAGTAAAATCCTCCCTAAGGAAAACCAAGAGTTTTTATACACTTTAGTCATAGATTTAAGACTTTTGGAGGTTTAAAGGAAACCTAAACCAGTGCTTCAAGTATGATATCTACCCTCTGCCCATGTGGGATTCTACTCTGTATTCTCTGAGTAAAGCTACTTTGGCCTACAACAGGGCAGAATTGAGTAAGGTGGGAATTCCAAGCAGATAGAGGAAAAAAGAAGGCAGAGTCAGGGAGAAGCCATGCAGCCACCAAAGGAGACAGATGTCGGACTCAGACACAACCTTACCAGTAAACCACAAGCCTCATGGCAATACATAAAATAATAGAAATGGATTAACTTAGATATAAGAGCTAGCTAACAAAATGATTAAGTGATTGGCCAAGCAATATTGTAATTAATATATTTCTGTGTGATTATTTCAGGTTTAGGCAATAAACAAGCAGTCTCTGCCTACAAATTGGTGTCCAATTTGGGGCTGACTACATCCACATAAAACCTGAGAGAGCTTTAAAAGGATTCTAGACACAAAAGAACAGAGCTTAGTGCAACTTTTTACTTGCTGTATCTTTTTTTTCTGAATGGGCTCTGTTTGCTGGGGGTGAAAAGGGGCACCATGGCTCCTTTAAGAAAAGGTTTACTGACTCAGCATAAGAAACAGCGGCTTCCTGGTTTGGGGAAAATGAACTCTGGCTCTTTCAGGAGGCCAAGCACTTGAATGAGGTTTGTAGGCAGTGTGCTGCAAGTTACTTGGTGGCAGCTTGGGCCAACTGTTTACCAAAGTCTCAGAGCTGATGGTATGGTACCTCAACTATATTGAAAGTCTGAGAGAGGTGGAGCCAGCATCCAGAGCTGTTGCAACCACACTGCTTACCATTTTAAAAGTGCTCTTGGCCAGAAAATTATTACAGATACACAATAAAGACAGAGTCAGAAAAAAAAAAAAGACTTCTGAATGGGTCACAGTGTTAAATAAATGTACATAGGCTTGAGAGAGAGAGAGAGAGAGAGAGAGAGAGAGAATAAAAAGAGTAAAGAGATAGCAAAAGTACTATAAAAGAGTACAGGCAGTTGTAGATTAAATGAGTAAAGAAAAATAAGCCACATAAATACGGAAAATACACAGAGAGTCTAGATTATGTATATTATTATGTTTCCTTTGGAATTTGACTGTGAAGGAGCTAAGTATAGAGAGACATTTCATTGCATGTGCTGCTAAGCTAAACCAACATATCTATTTTAAAGGTATCTTGACTTCAAAATTTGGGTCTAAGGATATGTTGCTTCGGAGAAAAGGTTCTGCTTTCGTTTTCACAGAAGATGATAACCTGTGGATTCCTTCCAGGCTAATGTGGTTTAATGGACCAAGACCCCCTGAATGGTGTCCAATAAATCCCCCCCCCAAAAAAATTATTTCACCCATAAAAAGCAGGAAGCAGTTTGGAAAGAACTATGCCAAAATTCCCAAACATTGTTTATAAATGTTTGTATAAATTTAAAGGGGGGTATTCTATAGAGATTTGCATTGGTATGGATCTTGGCTTATTGGTACAAGTTTAAGGTCAATTTTGTTATATGTATATTTCTGCTCTTGATTAAGGTATTGTGTTTGTGCAGCTCATTTAAACTGTAATGCATAATTAAGAACTATAGGTTAATAGATATCATCTATAATAATTAAGCTTGGAGTCATGTTAGGTTTTCTAGATGTACAGAGATATATTTCAGATAGATAGGTATTCTTCAAACCTTTCAAAGACTAACAGAGTATAGCATTTAAAATGCTTTAAGAACTTAGGGCTTTTCATGACAATGAGACACATCTACTCCTGGCAGTACCAATCTATTTCAAGAGGATGGTGGGCATTGAAGAGGCTCCTTATGGAGTTTGTTAGCCATTTGGGAAAAAACTATTCTTGCCTGGACTACTTGATGTTATGCTGTATGAACTGGACATGTAGGACTCACAGAAAAATGACTGCTGAACTTCCCTAAAGGTGAGATGGTCCTTCAGGGTTCCTGCTTCATGAAAGAATCTGCCAGACATTCTGCAAGACACAGAAGAAAGCAACTGATGGACTTTGCCATTACAAGGCAGAATAGATCTTCAGATTTTCTGCTTCATAGAAAGGTCTGTTGGATACTGGGCCTGTAGGCTGAATATGGATACCCCAATGGTACAGAAGAACTTTGGGTGACTGTCCAGAAAGCAAAATGTCTCTGTCAATTCTTGAGTTTTGGGAGTTGCTTACATGCACTTCCTGTTAACTTAGGTAATATTATATCCTTCTGGTAGTCTTTGATGAAGTTGAAGAATATATAGTTATAATTATGATTTTCCTTAGTTATAATAGAAGATAATGTAGATATAAATATTGTACCTATAATTCTTTTTTGATACCTGTTTTGTTATATGTAATTTTACAATGTTAAAAATAAACCTTCCTTTTTATTTAGTCAGAAAAGGGGAGGTGATGTGGGACTCCCCTCTGTATAGTGTGAATATCATTTATAAATGAATAAAGCTGCTTTGCCCTACAGCAGGGCAGAATTGAGTAAGGTGCGAATTCCAAGCAGATAGAGGAGGAAAGAAGGCAGAGTCAGGGAGAAGCTATGTAGCTGCCAAAGTAGACAGACATCAGATGGAACCTTAACAGTAAACCACAAGCCTCATAGCAATACATAAAATAATAGAAATGGGTCAATTTATATAAGAGCTAGCTAGCAATATGCTTAAGTGATTGGCAAAGCAGTTGTAATTAATATAGTTTCTGTGTAATTGTTTTGAGTTTGGGTGCCCAGGAAACAATCGAATAGTCTCTCCCTACACTCCCTATTCCCACCCCTCCACATAAACCAAGATAATATGCTAATTGGCCCATGGTCAGTTTGATAGATTCTGCCCTTAATCTCCCTATTCTCCTACTTAAAAGACTTGTCATCTATGACAACCTTCTAACCTCTCAATGATCTTATAACCTTGGGAAAAATTATGATGAGAACTTCTGCTTTGTGAGGTAGTGGTGAGTAAAGTCACTATTTGTATAGTGTTTACACACTGGTAGGTAAGTGCATGGCACTACCAATCATTATCATTGTTGATATTATTGTTGTCATTGCTAAGTGTTGAGGAAGAGATCCTAGGATGAAAATTCAAACACTGTAATGCATCACTTGAATTGCACCTTGTTCTCTTATTGGGCTCATTCTTCCATTTATAGGACCACAGTCAAATCAAAACATTACAGCAAATCATCAGCTTGCCAGCACATCCCTCCTGCCTTAACATTGTCATCTGAGTGCTAGTTAGGGTAAAATTCACATCTTCTGAAAAAGATGGTGGAGGGAGTGCTCTTCCAGAATACTTTTCTCTTTGGAGGAAGATGCAGGACTGTTCTACGAGGAGGCCCACCCTGCTGAGCTCCACCTCCCCCACCCAACCTCTACTCATACCTTTCCACTTTAGACAGACTACCCTCCTGACAACCTGTCTCATTCACCTCCTGTGCAGTAGCTTCTGCCAACTCCCCCTGAAGTCCTGTCTTTTTTGGCAATCCCCTCAAACACCAGAGGGGAGGTAAAGGCTTTATTTCTGCTCAAGGTCATGCATTAAGCTTGACTCCTGTCCAGCATGATTCCTTGAGCTGTTGTTATCGCTTTCCATCCTGAATTACTATCCAGCTTTGTATCAAAAGATCTGCACATAGAAGCCTGTTACCTAACAAAGACATGCAACCCTTCTGCATCCCGGTTCCCACATATGTTACCAATCACTCATTCAAAGGTGTCTAGAAATGAGGCCTGTGAGAGAAGAGACAGCTCACACTTTTGCTCCTTGGTAAAATGACTCTGAGACACATGCTAGCACAGGGTTCATCACTCTTTTGAAAAGAGGTAGACAATAAATACTTGAAGGTTTGCGGGGCATATGGCTTTTGTCACAACTGTTCTACTCCAGACGATACATAAACAAATGAGCTTGGATGTGTTCCAGTGTAATTTATTTACAAACAAGGTGGGTGGCCCCTGACTTTTGTTCTAGATTATTATACAGGGTCCCCAGGGTTGGTCTCAGTTGTCAAGTGATTCACTCATTAACATTCTTTCTTTTCTTTTCTTCCTCCCATCCCTCCCTCCCTCCTTTCCTCCCTCCCTCCCTCCCTCCCTCCCTCCTTTCCTCCCTCCCTCCCTCCTCTCTTTCTTTCCTTCTTTCTTTCTTTCTTTCTTTCTTTCTTTCTTTCTTTCTTTCTTTCTTTCTTTCTTTCTCAACCTCCATATAGCACTCTGTGACCATATTATATCCTGGTCTTAGTTTTGCTGTAGAAGAAATCCAGACTGAGACCAATAGGTCAAGTGGAAGTTACCATAAAGTCACATGATGGAGAAATTATCCAGTCCGATGGAGTCACGGGGAATGGCCAGGCAAAAGAAACAGCAATTGTATAACTCAAAGCAGAAGTCCTTGATGTTTTGAGAAATCAGAACAAGATCTGAGCAGCTGGACCATCAAGGAGGTAGCCATAGCAGATCAGAGCCATTCACCCATAGAGATAGGACCGGATTCCATGGAACTATATAGACCCTGCTAAGTTCCTGGATCTAGATCCTGAAATAGCAGGGAGGCACTGAAGCACCAAAGCTGCCATCCAGAATGACATGTGTATGTGCAAAGGCCAAACATGAGAGGCCACTTGGAGCTCTGTCCCTTGTCCCCTACCCAATACTAGTGACCTGCTTCCTTTTGCTCTGTTCACCCCCCATTTAACTAGAACCCTTGGCAGAAAATCAATAGCATCACCCTAAACCAGATTCATCACCAGTTAAGTGCCCTCCACCCACAGGGGACCAAGAGGAAATAACCAATAAAAATACACAATAAAACAATGACAGAACAAACAAAGCCACAGTGCTCAGGCCTCATTGGGTTATTGCTTAGATTTGGGGAAGGATTTGGGAGTAATATCGTTGGCTTCTACCAGCTCCTTACAATTATTACAAAGTGTCCCTTCTGCCTTGCTGCTCTATACCCTTGTCTTAAAGAACTGGGGTTATGAAATCTCCAAACAGGAATCCTGGAAAAGTTGTCTCCTTTGTTATCTCCTGTCATTCTTTACCCACATGAGAAAGAAGGCTCTGTTACCCAGAGTTGTTGCTATGTCCCCATGCTTTCCAGAACTTTCTTCTGCTAGTGTGTAGGTGCACAGGAACCCGATATGCTCTGCATCCTACAGGCTGAGGATGCGGGACATTTTCTTACCTTGTAAGAATCTACAAAGTACTTGGGGATGGACTAAGTCCACGGTGACAAAGGGAAGCTCTTTGGAGGAGTCGCGCATGGTCACCAGGCTGCTGGGGACACTTCTTCCCCCTGAGGTTTAATGGAAGACAGTTACCCACATCCCTGTAGGAAGATTCAGTCCGTCACAGCAATGCAACGTTGCAAAAGTAAGCCTTTCTGTGACTAAAGCCACTCAATTATAAGTTACCTGCTTCCTAAGCCTGCCAAGGCATCCTTCTGCCCCCTTAGCCTGCCCTGACACACTGCCTGAACATACGAACATATGGTACGCATGTTACTTGAGTTGCTGTTGGGTGTTTTGAGGAAGTGGTATTGTCGATACAGGCAGATCCAGGGCTGGCACATCTGTGAGCCCCTGCAGTCATACAGACATATCACTAGGTTTCTTAGCTTGGAACATTAAAACAACCTTTGTGGCTTGCTTTCTTTTCCCCATTCTTCTGTTTTGCTTATCTGGCTGAGTTGGGGTTGTTTGTTTGGTTGTAGTGTTTTTATTTTTTTAGGACTTTGTTCTTGCTTTGTTTTATTGAGATAGGCTATCACTACACAGCCGGGGCCAGCCTCAAGCAGACACTCCTCCTGCTTCAGCCTCTGGAGTACTGGGATTAGTTGTGTGACATCATGTCGGCTTTCAGGCCACTCTTGTGACAATGGTGACATGCATTTTCAGGCCGAGCAATCAGAATACTATCAACCCTGCAGGCCAGGAATCACCTGTTTGCCTAATGTTTCTGATATACTTCCTTTTGTTACAATCAGTAGAAAGTCCATCGGTTACCTGCTGAGGCAAAGAGGAAGTTATTGGGCAAACTCATCTGAGACAACCAAGGCCAGGCTGCCGAACCGTGCGCCTCGGTCCTCTTGAGTGAAAGCCATGCTGTTTACTATTTTAAGCTACCAGGATTTGAGAAAGATCATTGTTTTGTAAGATGAAGAATTTACCATGTGCATCACTTTGTAGCGGTGCTGTTGTTACTTTACACACACACACACATACACACACACACACACACACACACACTTCTCTCCTGTTCCATTCAGTCTTTTGATGTTAACTATGAGTTCATTTTTGAGCTCATGAGTAGTCAGAAGTCATGTGCCGCTCAAGATTTCCGGCTGAATTAGCTGAACATCGGGGCAGAGGGGACTGTCTCATAAAGACTCGGTTTTTCTCCCCCTCTCTCTGTCACCCTTTGGCTCTTCGTAGGAACAAACAGTGACAGTTGTTCCGGACCCTATGTCCTTGCTGGCTTAATGTTAGGGATCCAGTGTTCTCATTAAAAGCCCTATCTTGTATCCCTGGCCTTGATTACATCAACATTATTCCTGGGCCAATTACAATGACCAGAAGAATCCTGTCTGTGGCCTCGCTTGGATGACAAGTGGCATCTGTGACCAGACACAGTGCTCTATACCAACACAAGTGCTGAGGGGGCTGGAAAATATGAGGGTGCATGTATTTTAAAAGGATGAAGGGAACAGAAGGTTTCCCCAACATCGTGAATGAGATAGACAATTTGCTTGTGATTGGCAAGTGGAGTCATGGCCGTAAGTGTGCTCCAAGCTCATTAATGCCTGTCTTTTCTTTTGAAGACAAAACTTACAAGTCAAATGTCTCTATGAGAAAGGAATTATTCATGCTAAACTGTAAATAACTGGTACAAAAATGCTTTTGGTTGGAGTAGAAGGGAAAAGGTATCTGTCTTCTTCCATTTGAATTTCAAAATATCCTAAGTTGGCGGTCCAGAAACAATGTAAGCTTGATCTGGAGGCTCCCACGCCAGGGTTAAGGGGGAACTCAGAGTCAGTTGGTGAAGTCTTGCTTCTTCTTCAGGGGCCTCACTGTAACTCCATATACTGGAAGAGGAAAGATTTCTCTTTCTTTAACAAGAGACCCCATCATTAGAAGACTTTGTTTCACACAGCCATCACTTTGGGAGCTGAGTTTTAACAAACCATTTTGGAGGGGCTCAAACATGCAGACGAAGGCAGCATCATAGGAATATTTGCTCAGTGGGGTGGGAGAGAGGAAGGGCAAAAAGAAATGCAAAGAAGAAAAAGGAAAATATGCCTCCATCTCCATTTTCCTAAGGCTGTTCTTCTGCACAGGAAAAGCCGTCATATTTTAAGAAAAGACCAAAGGGGGCTTTCACAGAAAGCCTTGTTTGCAACTAGGAGTGGAAGGAAGGAATGGAGAACGCATTCTTTCCCTCAGAATAATAACAGTTTAATTGAAACCCAAGTATAGGTACATAGCCTGTGCTGTACCCATAATAACCGTGTACCATGGTGCCATAATGATGTCATCAAGCAAGTCATCAGGCAACCTAAATGGACTCAGGGGAGGGCTTCCTAATTGCATCTATGGAGTATCAACTCTTCAGGTTTATAGACAGTGCGGTGTCCAGGGACTTGGGAAATGGCAAGTGTAAAGGTCCTCTACTACAGGATGCCTCACAGCCGTTAGCATCCCCAAATATGTGAGAGAAGACAGAATGAAGTACTTCCTCCATTCATTTAACATCAGAGTTGTGTGCAGGAAGAAACACGTACCGAGAAGAGCAGACTCAATACCGGACCTCTTTCCTTTTTCTTGACTTGCTTGCATTCACTCAACAAGTCATTATGGGGCACCAAATGTGCACCTGATCAGCTGTTAGAGATACATGAGTTATCAATGAGATTAGTCAAGGTACAAGCTCTATTTCCCATAAAAAATTTAATGAGAAAACAGTCCAAGTTACATGGACATAATGATAAAGATTCTAGGTCACCCGCACAAATGGTCACAAATCAGGGCAACATGGGCCAACAACAACTTGTATATAATAACACTAGGAAGGGCCACTGAGCAAACTTGCAGCCTCAAACAACACATGGGAATAAGGTTGCAGCTGGGAGGCTTTAAGGAAAGGCTTTGTAGGGGAGAAATAGATGGCTTGAGTCTTAAAAGATTAAAGAACAAAGCACCAAAGAAACATGGTAACTCTAAAGGTATGTGACCTGGTGGCAAAGACAAGAGGGTTAGGACTGCAGAACTTCTGGGTGCAGCTCCAGGCCACCCCTCTGGGGGCTCTTGAGGGGAGTTGTGGACCTTGCAAAGTCAAGCATATGAAGGGAAGCAGGCACCAGCGAGTTCTTGTTTGCGGAAAAGCTCCAAGCCTGGGCGGCTGGTGAGCCCCTTTGTGGAGGGGAGAGCCTCAAAGGCTCATAGCTCTTAGCCAGAGGACAACGGAATCTCTGAAGCGTGTTTGCTGGCAAGGCGGATCGCACCCCCCACCTGAAGAGAGGCGCTGGGACAGATGCCAAGCCACCGCAAGCCCCTCTGCTCCTTAACATGGCACTTACAGGAGCTGTGGAAAATATAAACCGGATCATTCTCTCAAGACACAAGAGCAATCATAACCGTAAAAATTCTCATCTGCTCAATTTAATCAGTCCCAACAAAGGGACTGATCTTTGTCAGCTCTGTCACAAACCAATTTAGAAAAAAGATTAAGCAAGATAGATGGATAGATAGAGATATGACACAGTTATAGGCATACATTCCCAAATAATGTGTATCACTCAATAATCCATGCAAATAGAACTGTACCAAAACAAACAAACAAACAGAAAATACCATCATAGCCAACACCACAGGAGTTCCCCATACTAGAGTATGTTGTGGAATATTAGTTGAAGATGTGTTACATTTGTTTATGCTGTGGAACATTTGTTTAATGATGCAAAGATGTATTGCATTCTTTTATGTTGCGTTTGCTTAACTCTGTGAAACTGTGTTAATTTGTCTGTCTAAAACACCTGATTGGTCTAATAAAGAGCTGAATGACCAATACCTAGGCAGGAGAAAGGATAGGGGGACTTTCAGGAAGAAAGATAAATAGAAGGAGAAAAACAGAAGAGGGATAAACAAGAAAAAGAGGAGGAGGGACCAACAAATCAAACATGAGTTGCAATGAAGAGGTCACATGGCCCTTGTAACAGTTGCTGAGACATTCAACTGAGGCTGATTGCATGAGGGTGGAGAATGGAGCATTTGCAGAGTAAATCCCAATATGATTACCTTTCCAGTATACAGTGAGGAGTGTCTTTTTGCTGTATGGTGGTTGCCTGTTCCCTGATGGAACATGCCACCAAGCCTGAGATGTCTGAGAATAAAATATCTTTGGGGAGAATCCCAGATTCTTTCTTCTTACTCATTTACTGACTCATCCCACAGATAACAACTTTTTGGATCCCAAGAAGGTTGTCTTACTCTTCTGTTGCCTCAACAAAACACCAGGACCAAGGAAACTTAGACAAAGAAGTGGATTTAACTTGGGGCTAGCAGTTCCAGAGGGTTAGAACACGACCATCTTCCTCCACTGGTATGGGGTAGTTTGCCTTCCTGATGAGTGGAGTCTCCATCATGAGTGTGGGGATGCCACCACACAAGTGATGAATTAAAGAATGTATTCTACAATTCCTGGGAGTAACATAGATGAGCCAGACTCACAAGCAGGCGGTTACAGGCAGTAAGACATGAAAATGAAGCTTAGCTGCCTTTCCAGAAAGAATTTGTTTGTTTAAGGGAGGACTTACAATGGGAATGGGACACAAGGTTGCTAGCCTCTGTATAAGCCTCTGGTTTGAAGAGGAAAGTAGGTAAAAGCGAGGATGAGATAAGAGTCCTGGCTTGTACTTATGGCTGGAGAACTAAAGATAAAGAGAACACAGCTGAAATCTGTGTTAAAGCGCTTGTGGTAGTTGAAAATGAGAATGGCTTGGCCCGGAGAGATGACTCGGCCGTTAAAGGCTAGGCTCACAACCAAAACTATAAGAGAATGGCTCCTATAGGCTCATATATTTGAAAGGCTGATCTAGTTGGTGAAACTGTTTGGAAAGGATGAGGCTTTGTTGGAGATGGTGTGTCACTGAGTTCAGGCTTGGAAGTTTCAAAAACCCAAGTCATTCCCAGTTAGCCCCTATCTCTCTGCTATCTGCCCCTCTCCTCCCCCTCCTTCCCTCTCCCTTCTGCTTGTGGATCAGATGTGAGATCTCAGTTGCTGCCCCACCACCATGCCTCCTGCTATGCTTCCCAAGATGGTCGTGTTCTAACCCTCTGGAACTGCGAGCCCCAAATTAAATCCACTTCTTTGTCTAAGTTTCCTTGGTCCTGGTGTTTCATTGAGGCAACAGAAGAGTAAGACAACCTTCTTGGGATCCCAAAAGTTGTTATCTGTGGGATGAGTCAGTAAATGAGTAAGAAGAAAGTGAGGTAAAGGTCATGAAAGTGTTCATCATGTCTAAACTTTAATAAAGAGAAAGGGAAAATCTACGGTTCTGCACATAGATGGAAACCACAAAAATGGCCTGGAAAGCATGGTAGTAGGGAAGTGTTCTGTCTCTCGATTGATGAAACTAAGAAAGATTCTTTTTTAATAAGTAATAAAAGAACTTGTCACAGCCTGGTTCATGAGACTGTGGGAAATGGGAGCGGATGAAATCAACCTCTGTGCTGTGGACCCCCCATGCTACACTAACAAAATTCCAGCTAAGGTATGGCTGCGGGTACAATAGTGGCACAGGCTGTCTTGAGAACAACCAATGACTTTCTGATTGGATTTAAGGTCCATTATATAGGAATAAATCTGTGTCAGCTACTGTGTGCCTGGACAAAAACATGTGGCTAGGGAGATCATAGGCCCCAGTAGGAAGGTTTGATAGATACTTTACTGTGTTATCTTTGTAAGTGTACATGTTCGGGGAGGTTTTTGTTGTTGTTTGGGTTTTGTTTTGTTTTGCTTTATCCTTTGACTTTTTACTCTAGGTAGGTACATATTCTCAATATTCTGATACATCAATTGTTTTCTTTTATAGGTAGCATTTTTAATTTCCTGTTTTAATGACCTTTGCTGATTCCAAGGGCTTTAAAACATTCTTCTGTTTTCTTCTAAAAACATTACTGTGATGTTTTCATGTTTAAGCCAACAAACTCTCTGGAATTATTATTGTTAGTTTGGAGTCAGGTAAGGGTGTGATAAGTCACACGCAGCACATGATCTAACATGAGCAAGTCCAGCACACAGGACCAGCAGGTGCCATGGTGCTTGTCAAGAGACAGCGTGTGGAGAATCTCAACAAGTCCTAAGGTAGGTGTGGTCTGGGAACCTAGTCCACACACCAGTTAGTGACTTCCATTAGTAACCCTGCCTTGTGTACTTGAAATGTCCTTAGATAATAGATCTCACTTTCTCTCACAACACACAGACACTTGTGGCAAATGTCTATAACTCCAGCATTTAGGAGTCTGAGACAGGAAAACTTTACCACATTCAAGGCCAGCCTGGGCTACATAGCAAATAGTAGGCTAAACATAGTTGCATAGCAAGACTCTGAATCAAACAAAATACACACAAACTTGCAGCTGTGAGAAGTGACCGATGCAATTAGCTTGATTGTCATTCACAGTTCAGACACAACAAATCATCATTGTATACTAAATGTTTCACTTTATTTGTTCATTATATCTCAAGAAAGCTCGAAAGAACAGCAACTAAGTCTTTTTTTTTCACCTTGCTCGTCTGCCAGCTTCCCACAGGTTTAAGACCCAGAGACCATCTACAGCCACTCCATCCCAGCATGCTTTGGTACTGTCCCCATGTATTTGCATATGCTATTCCCAACCAGAAAGAATAATAGAAAGAGATTCAAGTAACCTGTGCAGGACACAGAGAAGCCACAACCAGACAAATGAGACTCAGTCTCACGAATATCTGAGAGAAGAACAGTCCTGAAACATAGAATAAAGTAATGCATTTCATAATATTTCTTAGGCAACTTGTTACAAAAAGCAGTGGTCAGGAGACAGCAGAATAGCATCTTCAGAGTGCTGGATCCAACCACTGCCAATCCTGGGCTTTACATCCAGCACCGTATATCCTTCAGATGCTGGCGTGAAATAAACATGCTGTCATATAAATGACGGAGAGTGTGCTGGGAACAAAAGTGCACTGTGGTGAAAAAAAATATAGTAAAGGGAATTCATTCTTCACACTGAAGGAATGTGATCCACACAGTAGCTCAGATCTATGAGGAGGAATGAACAGTGGGTGTGAGGTCAGGAACAAAAGGTAGGTCCCCATCTCTCAAATTCATGAGGGGAGGGGAAGAAACAGAGACGAGGGTGAGGCAAAAGCCATGGACAATCAGTGAAGATCAAATCTTAGCTTGCCATGTGTAACTATATGACGGTGATCAGATAAGCCACTACTTCATTCTCTACTGAGCTCATGACACATAGGCATGGGTGTTTTTTTAAAATACGAATATACATCAGAGCTTAGCATGGCCTCCAGACACAAGAGAGCCTTAAGTGAGCAGCCTCTGTGGTAGACATTGGGAACTATGTAAGAGGCAAAGCTTCAAGTTCAAAACTATCCTGTCTAATGCAAAACTGTCTAAAATTTTAATAAATATTTGCCTTTTTGTTTTTCTTTCTAAAATAAAGATTACAAAAGTTCATAGCATTTATGGCTGTTTGATTGTCCTGGATCTAAATATTCAGAGAGATCAAATTTCAGGATCATGGATGATGACGTCAAGTACTGGGTTCCCCACGTTAGGAGCTCAAGGAACCATGGGCACCCAGGACAAAGCGCTAACGTGTGCAAGACAGCACCTCAGGACAGCAGAGCAGCCCCTGCTAGCTCACAGACTCATCCTCCACTTCTTTCCAGGGGCTTCTGAACCTGTGAGGAGGGAGAGCAGTGGGGAGGGGGGGATTGACTCAATGCCCAATTTAGTTTCGCTAATTCTACTAGTTAAATACTCTCCAAGGGCTCATAACCACACCCTCTTGTTCCCGGAGAAATGCAGGTGCCCTTCCTTTCCTGACGACTGTTTATTTTGAGGAAGAGTTCACATCGAGCCATGATTTTAATTTGTTGGTAGGCTTTTGATTTTACAGTTTCTGGACTAAATATACAAATAATTTTAGCTATTAAAAGATTCATAAGCTAGTGTTTGCTGTCATGTGAGCTCTTGCCTCCACTCCACACTATCGGTCCCCTTAAAGGGACAGCTACCATGACATTCACCTCCACGGTGAACACTCATTCTCATATGCTGTGGAATTCTTCTAAAAATGGCAACCCCTCGCCAAAAGAAAGGGCACATTCTTGGGTCAAATCTCAGATCTATTGATTTACTGAGCCAGAAATACTGGAGGTGAGCCTAGAAGTCTGTCTGGGAGCATTCCGGAGGATGAGCACCAGGCTTGGACAGCCCTCCTTCTGAGGCACGGAGGAGAAGCATGGTACTTCATGTGTTGGGGACATCACTGTGGTAAAAAGGATGTTCAGTTTGTAGACATTTACTTTTTGTTTCAGGGGCTTTTTGTCTGATTGTTTGTTTTTAGGCAGGGAGACCAGGTCTTAACACATAGCCTAGGCCAGCCTTGAACTCACTATATACAGCCCAGGCTGGCCACGATCTCGAAATGAATGGACTCCCAAATGGTGGGATAACAGAACTATACCTAGCTCTGCTTCAGAATTTTTGTGGAAAAAATTCACACAGAGGGCAGGGCGGGGGGGGAGTGGGGGGAAGCTCCAGGTCTATCCCATTTTCCAAATATTTTGCAACAGTACTAACTGTGGTGCCGGCCTCTTCTTTACTTCACTAGCACAGCTTTTGATTCTATTAAAAAATCATTTCCATCAGTGAAATAAAGAGTTTCAGTAAATTAGAATTTAACTTCAAAAATAGAACCATAAAGTTCTCAAAAAAAAAAGCGTGATGTATTTCCTTCTAGTGGAAGGATCTAGAGCTAGCCACATTAATACTGGATCTTTTTTCTTTCACAGACACGAGTGGTTAATTAGTTGCACTTTTGCTATCAGAAACAATAAAAAGCAAACAGCATACAAAGGGGGTTGTCAAAGCAGCGCCGTCCATCAGGCGGCACGCCTCTTCCCTTCATCAGATCTCAGTCATCCATCAGATGTGTTAATATTTATGGAGTGTTTATGGAAGAAATCTGTTAGGATTAATAAATAATAAAGCTAATATCGTCCTTAAAATAAATCAAGAATCTCGTCATAAAGTTGCCCATAATTTACTGCAGCAATAAAGCATCGAGAACAACTGGAAAGCACCAAGCATCGAGATTATGTTTCCATTACTCAGAATATCTAACCACTTCTATGTCTTTGTTCTCTCTTTCTCTCTGCACAAGGAAATAAAATGCCTTGGCAACTTCAACTTTTAGTAATCTTTTTATCAATCCACATCATGAGGCCAGAAGGATCAGATGTACTTGGTAGCTCACCGGCATTTTCTTTCCCCCTGATTTGAGACTGAAGTGTTAAATGTGATAAATACAATAATACTAAGATTAAAGTCTTACTATTCCGAACTGACACGGAATGTATTATTGTGAGATGTCTTACCATGTTTGTGTGTTAGGATTATAAAAACCCTTTGAAATTTATTTGAAGGCTATTTCTAGTCCTGGGTAAGACATTGAATGTTCGTTGACTTTATCTGTGTGATATGATTCTTTTTACTAGCTAAAAATTCTGGAAGGGGGTGGACATGTAATTTAAATTTTTTCATCATGAAAAGAGAAAAAATACAAATGTGTCAAGATTTTAATGCTCATATTTTCTGTGAAAAAAATAGTGAAAAATAAGAAATGTGACTGTGTGGTAGCAGGCCATAGCTCCACTGATCTGGGGTTTTGTTTGTTTGTTTTTCCTTCTCTGATTCCAAACTATAATTTCTTTTTCTCAAGATTACTGATCTTGCTTCAGTGATGCCCATGCCCCTGGGAAGAAAGGAAGAAGGGAGATCGCCTTCTATTCAAAGCTTAATGTTTTCAAAGCTCTGTCTTAAGAGCTGAACTGTACCAATTGCAGAGCTGGGTGATTAAATGTTCTTGAGCCTGGGAGTTACACAGGCAGATAAAAGATCCTAATCTGAGCCAAAATAGTCACTTTGTGATCACATATCAGCTACAGAATTCTGGGAAAGAACAGTAAGATCATATTAGCCAACCCTAATGTTTTGGTTTTGGATCTTGAACTCTTATAAGCAACTAGTCTAATTATTTCCCAAGGTCTTTGAAGTAATTTTATTGTCTTGGGGAAAGTATTAATTGTACAGGTTTTAGCTGTGTCCAAACCACTACCAGCCAGCTCTTGAATTTTTTTATAGACAGCATCTATTTTAAATCCATCAGTCTGACTTTTGATTGATATATTTAGAATATTTTTATTGAAGGCAACTACTTTAAAGGTAATAAATTTATCCTAATGACATTTTATGACATAGGAAATACAAATCCACAATCACGTACGGGGTAGTGTTGGAAAATTAATGGTAAGTTCATAATTTTTGAGAACAAAATTTGACATTGTACATACTGAAGATCAAATAGGCGAGCTCTGTACCAGTCTGCTTCAGGTATGCTCCAGGGTACCATTTCAACGCATTCAGCACTGACAAATTCATGCATTCATGCGAGACAAAGAGCCAGGAGAAAGGGAATTCTGATCCATCAGAGAATACCTGCGGCCTGAGTATTAGCTCCATGTTGGTCATGTTCATCAACAGAAGAGCTGTCTCCTCGCCATGCCTGACATGAGGCTTGTATCAGGAAGTGCTAGTTCTGTCTAGGGATGCAGTTCAGTGAGAGCTCTTGTCTAGGATGCTCAGGGCTCTAGGTTCACCATGCAGGACCACCCCACACAAGAAAGCCCTCAACCCCATTATTTCCGCCAGTTCATCCATCACAGTGAAGTTTGTAAACTAATTTCCACTGTACTCAGAAATCTGTGATCACAAACAAAAACTTAATTTTGCCTTCCAATGAAAGCCTTGCCTTTCCTAACTAGAAAGATTGTGTTTTTATTTTTTTTAAATATTTATTTATTATGTATACAATATTCTGTCTGTGTATATGCTTGAAGGCCAGAAGAGGGCACCAGACCCCATTACAGATGGTTGTGAGCCACCATGTGGTTGCTGGGAACTGAACTCAGGACCTTTGGAAGAGCAGGCAGTGCTCTTAACCACTGAGCCATCTCTCCAGCCCCAAAGATTGTGTTTTTAAATTTTATTTTGTATTTATGCATATGTTTTGCCTGTATGAATTTATGTGCACGTCATGGGTACAGGTACCCACAGAAGCCAGAGGGCATTGGATCTCCTGGAACTGGAATTAAAAGTGGTTGTGAACTACCTGATTTGAGTGCTGGGAATCGAACCTGGGGCCTCTAAAAGAATCATATGTGTTCTTAACCGCTGAGCCATCTCTCTAGTCGCTGGAATTCACTTTTAAGGACAAAATTACTTTGGAAATACCAATATTTTGATCTCTGCTCTGACCTTCAGCATGTACAATGTCAATTTCTGTTCTTAAAAGTATTGATTTTCCAACTCTATCCCACAGGCTGTGTTTCCTATGTCACTAAAGCCGTTAAGATAAAGTTATTACTGTTGTTTTAAACACTCAATACTTTTATTCCATATACACATTGTCCTGGTTTCCTTTGTCAATTTGACACGGCCCAATGCAATCTGAGAAGAAAAGCTTCCCTTCAGTAATCGCCTAGCTCAGCTTTCTTGTGGACATGTCTGTGAGGGACTGTCTTGATTATTAACTAGTGTTGAAGTGCCAAACCAACGTAGGCAGGACCATTTTGGGGCTGAATAATAATAATAAAAAGCTAGCTATGTATGAGTTAGTGAGGGCGCTAACAAGGATCATTCATTCATGGCTCCTACCTCCAAGTTCCTGCCCTGACTTCCCTTGGTGATAGATTCTGATTTAGAAGTGTGAACAAATATACCCTTTCCTTCACGGTTGCTTTTGGAAAGAGTGATCTATCAGAGCAACAGGATGGAAGTTATAACACGAGCACACAGGCACGCACGCACATGCACGCGCGCGCACACACACACACACACACACACACACACACCTCTCCAAGAGTCCTCTGTTCTTGCTACTGAAGGCATTTTCCTGCAACCTAAGTTAGGTGTTCTTTCTTAACCTACTGATGGACACCTGGGCTGTATCTGAGGTTTACCTATCATGATGAAGCAAGTACAAATGCAGGTGATTTTTCTTGAGATACTCTGTCTTTCTCCCTCAGGTAAATTACCGAGCAAAGGCTTGCTAGATTGTATAAGTAATTACAGCTTCAGTACCTAAGAAAACACCACATATTTACCTCAGCTGAAGAGTGCTCCACTGCCATCAGCAAGGGTGAGAGCTTCAATTGGTCATAGGTCACTAACCATTGAGTGTAGTCTGTTGAGCTTCGGCTGTTCTGGTGGTTCTGACTTACATTTATTTTCCTAATAGGTAACAAAATTGAACAATTTCTCATATTTCTACCAGCCATTTCTATGTATTTTTTGTGAAGTGTATGTCAAAATATTTCTAGCCATTTAAAGGAACTATCTTCTTACTATTGAGTTCTAAGAGTTCCTTCATATGCTCTGTAACCAAGGCCTTTGCTGCATATACTATGTTCACTTTCTGTCTATGGCTTCTGTTTCTTTGTTCATCTTGTCAGTTTCCGGATAGAAATTCTTCATTCGCCTTTGAAGGATTTTGCCAGGTGTCTAATGCTGCAGTGGTTGATGTTTTTTCCCCTTAGTAGACACTTCTGTTTCCTTTAGCCTGCACAGCCTCTGTTGAGAACTGCAGTTATTCCTCATGTTGCCCGTGAGATGTTTCTTTCCATCTCTCTTTGGTTTCTGCAGATGGATGACAATGTGCCAAGGTGTTGTTTTCATACTGCAGCTGTCTCGTGTGTGTGTGTGTGTGTGTGTGTGTGTGTGTGTGTGTGTGTGTGTGTGTGTGTGATTTCTGGGCTTCTATGGGGTGGCTTCAGAAAATTCCTGGTCAGCAATGACACCCTTACCACCATTTCTGTTCTGCTTTCTTCCTTCCTTCAGGCTTTCAATCACATTTAAACTAGACCCTTCTTGTTTTGCCCCTCCCACAGTTTCGGCTACTTTCTTAAATGTTCCCTGGTTTATAACTCCCCTTTACTGTCTCTGCACTGCTACCAAGTCTACTTTCGCACGATTCAGATGACCCCATCCTAGCAATTCCATGGCACCCTCCACTCGGATTCCAGTGGACCTTCTTTCTCTTCCCACCCATTTCCTTCTACCTTTCCAATTGTGCTGTATCGCACCTTTTACCGTTGTTTTCAAGTATTTGCTTGTGTCATTCGTTGGTCTGTTTATATTCACTGATTTTTCTTGATCGTGAGTTTGATTTAACTGCTCCTCATACGTCAAATCTGCATCACATGCAAGATACTTACACAGAAATAACTTAGAGTCTGTAGTCGACCTGAAGGCATGCTCGCCAGCCTCAGAGGTTAGCTGAAAGAATAACTATCCAATCAGTTAAGCAATCGGGTCTGTCTGAGTTGTGGCCAAGTCAGCTTTAGTCAACATCTAGTTGGGGATGTCTTGAGAGTAGAGATTTGTCTCACATTATCATTGGCTCCTTTATTTATCAGAATTATGACTTCCGTGTACTACAAGGATGTGAATGACATCACTTTCCATTTCCAGCCAGGTGACCAGGCACTCTTGGTTCACAACAAAAGTCCCAGGGAGGAAAGTTGGTAGACAGAGAAAATGGACTTCCTGATCCAGCCCAGTTTTGCTAACCAGCTGTACTGGCATAACTATTCACACTAAATTGCTCAGTTCTTATCCACAATTATATCTGTATTTCCAAAGGCTCCAATTTATTTCCTATTCTGTTTGATTTCTTATCCTCAATGAATTGCTTCAAATGAATACCACTTAAAATGAGGTCTAATACAAAATAAAATAAATGAAGCTGGCACAAAGCTCAGCCTTCCTGTATCAGTCCAGCATTTGTTCCGGGTTCTCCTCAAGGCCTCCAGACTTTTTAAACAAGTCACATTTTAAACGTTTTCCAGTCAGCTTTGGTTTTTCAAGATTAACATCAGGGCCTCAAGTACTGCAAGAACCAAACATAATTTATTAGAAGAATCAACAGTAGATGGGCAGTTGTTGGCTACTGAATTGAGCTCATTTTCCTGGACCAGTTTCTTTAATGAGGAAAAATGAAGGAAATAAAATGAGACGTTTTAAAAACTAACAGAAATCTTTAATAAAATAAGTACTGACAAAAGCAATTAAAGAATCCTCTTAAATATTTTAATAGAAATGAATGAGAATGTTCAAATGATAGGCACCCAGTGGGAAGAGGGCCATTTGTTAACTTTAACTGCCAAAATTATTTCTAATTGTTTTTCCTGAACCAAGAAAAGATTTTTCACAAAATTTCAAACCACTTTAAAGACTAATTTCTGAGTTTATCAGTGAATAAAGATGAACTACTATCATTTCCCGTGTTTTTCTAAGCCTTTTGCCATTATCCATAGTCCTATGATCTAACCTGAGTCATGTGTTTGTGTTTCCCATTTCAGTACATGAAGAAGCAGTGAAAGTCAGAGAGGGATGCTCTTTTCATATAGTTAAAGATTTGTAAAAGAGGAAACAGAATGCCCACACTGCACAGCCCACACCAAGAGCACCACTTGAAAGCCAGGTATGATGGACGGTTCAGCACGCACTGAAACCTTGTCTTAAAAATGAAACCAATGAGATAGAAAGAAGGATAGATAAAATAGATGAAAGAGAGAGAGAGAGATTTGCAGATGTCTTCTGAGAACTGGTACTACTCATGGAATCTTCAAAAAGCAGATCCTAAGGGTGCAAATGCTGTCCCTGAACCCAGTGGAATTCTCATAAGGGCAAGGAACATTCATTATTTGCTCCCAGAAGCATCCAGGTATTCCCTACACAGCCCAAAGAAAAGTTCCAAGTAGGAAAACTGAGGCTGTAGGGGGAGGTGAGGAAGGAATCTTGAAGAGGGGCTTCATGTGCAGTGAGTCGCTAAATCAACAAGAGCACGGATAGAAAGCTTTTTGCATTTTCATCCCATGTTCCAACAGTTCTCAGCAACGCTACTGATGACTCCGCCTCCAAGCAACTAAGCTTTTCTTAGTTTAAGTTCTAAATAACAGCTTCATTGTCTGTTGAGTTTGACAATAGAAACATAAGCCTCAAATTAGCTCTCTTTTTTTTTTTTTTCTGCTGTGATTTAATAAATACTGCATTCTCCTGCAAGGCAGCTCAGGAAGCTCCCAGCTGCCTAGGGAGCCCATCCCACCGGACCCAGCTACAACCTGTGTGTGTCCACTGGGTGATTTTGCCAAGGTTCGAAATTGCTGGCACTTACTTCTGTCACAGTCTATGTCTCTACCACCTGCGGTGCGACATGTTTCTGTGTCAATTTGGTAAATTTGAGATAAAGAGTCAGGAAACACGAAGATGAGAAATTTGGGCTGACTTCAATTCTGGTTTTTTTTGTGACCACTTAGAGCTTTTATTTGTGTTTAAAATAATGAAACAGTTCAAATGACTGGGTATGATGTTTGTGTTCAGTCAAAGAAAAGTTCAGTTAAAATATGAAATATTTATCAAACTTGCAAAGTATCTTTTAAATTTCAGCTTATTACTTTTACATTTTATTCTTCGCTCTAAAGCTAAAGGAAAAATATGGATTGCTTTTGATTACAAGTGTATAGTTGGCCATAACTTCGTTGTATTAAGAACGTGAGGATGTTTTAAAAGATATGCATCATGTTTTAAAGACAGCAGATATAACACTGACTATAGAATCTACACTTATAATAATGTAGCTGCTTGCTATACATGGCAGTGTTGCTGTTGGTTTTTTACTCTTTTCTCTTTGCTGGGGTTGCCACTCAGCTCCTACATAAATACACAGAGGTTTATTCTTTCTTATGAGTGCCTGGCTTTAGCTTGGCTTATTTCTAGCCAGCTTTGCTTAACTAAAATTATCCTGTTTGTCTTTTGCCTCTGGGCTTTTACCTTTCTATATACTATATACCAATTTCTACTTCTTACTCCGTGACTTGCTGGGTAACAGAGTGGCTAGTCCCTCATGTCCTCCTCTTCTCCTTTTCTTGCTCCAACCTCTTCTCTCCTAGTTATTCTTTCTACATGCTAGTGCTCCGATCTGTCTCCTGCCCAGCTATGGGCCATTCTGCTCTCTATTAGACCAATCAGCTGTTTGAAACAGGCAAAGTAACACAGCTTCACAGAGTTAAACAAAAGCAACATGGAAGAGTGCAGCGCATCCTTATGTCATTAAACAAATATTCCACAGCATAAAGAAAATGTAGCACACCTTTTTCAGAATTGTTTTTAATTGAGCTATCTATTTTTCTCTGTTCCCCTCCCTTCTTCCTTACGTTTTCTACCCTCTCCCATAGTACCAATGCTCCAAATTTACTCAGGAGATTTTGTCTTTTTCTACTTCCCATGTAGATTAGATCTATGTATGTCTCTCTTAGGGTCCTCTTTGTTGTCTAGGTTCTCTGGGACTATGAATTGTAGGCTGGTTTTTCTTTGCTTTGTGTCTAAAAGCCACATATGAGTGAGTACAAATGATATTTGTCTTTCTAGGTGTGGGTTACCTCACTCAATATGATGTTTTCTAGATCCATCTATTTGCCCACAAGTTTCAAGATGTTATTATTTTTTTCTGATGCGTAGTACTCTATTGTGTAAATGTACCACATTTTCCTTATCCATTCTTTGGTCAAGAGGCATTTAGGTTGTTTCCAAGGTTTGGCTATGACAAATAATGCTGCTATGAACATAGTTCAGCAAATGACCTTATGGTATGATTGAGCATCCTTTGGGTGTATACCCAAAAGTGGTATTGCTGGGTCTTGAAAAAGGTTGTTTCCTAATTTTCTGAGAAATCTCCATACTGATATCCAAAGGTGCTGTACCAGTTTGCACTCCCACCAGCAATGCAGTAATGTTCCCTTTACCCCACATCCTTTCTACCATAAGTTGTCACCAGTGTTTTTGATCTTGGCCTTTTTTTTTTTTTTTTTTTTTTTTTTTGAGACAGGGTTTCTCTGTAGTTTTGGAATCTGTCCTGGAACTAGCTCTTGTAGACCAGGCTGGTCTCAAACTCAGAGATCCGCCTGCTTATGCCTCCCGAGTGCTGGGATTAAAGGCCTGCACCACCACTGCCTGGCTAATCTTGGCCATTCTTACAAGTGTAAAATGGAATCTTAGAATTGTTTTGATTTGTATTTGTCTGATGGCTATGAATATTGTGCATTTCCTTAAGTGTCTTTCATCCATTTTAAATTCATCTATTGAGAGTTCTCTGTTTAGATCTGTACCCCATTTTCCCAGTGGATTATTGGTTCTTTTGATGACCAATTTCTTGAGTTCTTTGTGTATTTTGGAGATTAGCCTTCTGTTCGATGTCCCATTCTGTAGGATGTCGTTTTGTCTTGTTGACTGTGTCCTTTGTTTTACAGAAGCGCTTCAGTTCAGGAGGTCTCATGTATTAATTGTTTCTCTCAGTGTCTGTGCTACTGGGGTTATGTTTAGAAAGTTGTCTCCTGTGCCAATGCATTTAAGTGTATTTACCACCTTCTCTTCAATGAGCTTCAGTGTGGTTGGTTTTATGTTGAGGTCTTGGATACATTTGGACTTGAGTTTTGTGCATGGCAAAAGATATGGATCTATTTTCATTCTTCTTCATTTTGATATCCAGTTATGCCAGCACCACTTGTTAAATATTTTTTCTTTTTATATTTTTTGCTTCTTTGCCAAAAATCAGGTGTTTGTAGGTGTATGGATTGATATCAGGGTCTTTGATTCAGTTCTATTGGTCCTCCTGTCTGTTCTTATGCCAATACCATGTTGTTTTCAGTACTGTAGCTCAGTAGTAGAGTTTGAAGTTACGGATTGTGATGTCTCCAGAAGTTGTTTGATTGTACAGGATTGTTTTGGCTATCCTGTGTTTTTTGCTTTTCCATATGAAATTGAGTACCATTCTTTCAAGATCTGTGAAGAATTTTGCTGGGATTTTGATGGGCATTGCACTGAATCTGTAGATTGTTTTTGATAAGATTGCCATTTTTACTGTGTTAATTCTACCTAACCAGGAACATGGGAGATCTTTCCACTTTCTGGTGTCTTCAATTTCTTTCTTCAAAGATTTAAAGTTCTTGTCATACAAGTCTTTCACTTGTTTGATTAGAATTACTCTGAGATATTTTATACTATTTGTGACTATTGTGAAGTATGATGTTTCTCTATTTCTTTCTCAGCCCATTTATCATCTGTGTACAGGAGGGCTACTGATTTTTTCGAGTTAATCTTGTATCCTGCTGCAATACTAAAGGTGTTTATGAGTTGTAAAAGTTCCTTGGTAGAATTTTTGGGGTCACTTATGTAAACTATCATAACATCAGCAAATAGTAAAAGTTTAACTTCTTTTCTGATTTGTATCCTTTTGATCTCCTTTTGTTGTCTTATTGCTTTAACTAGAATCTCAAGTACTATATTGAATAGATATGGAGAGAGTGGATAATCTTGTCTTTTTCCTGATTTCAGTGGGATCATTTTGAGTTTCTCTCCATTTAGTTTGATGTTGGATGTTGGCTTGCTGTATATTGCCTTTATTATGTTTAGGTATATTCTTTATGTCCCTGCTCTCACCAAGACCTTTATCATAAAGGGACGTTGTATTTTGTCAAAGGCTTTTTCAGCATCTAATGAGATGATCATTTTTTTTCAGTTTGTTTATATAATGGATTACATTGACAGATTTTCATATGTTGAACCATCCTTGCATCTCTGGGATGAAGCCTATTTGGTCATGGTGGATGATTTTTCTGATGTGTTCTTGGATTCCATTTGCCAGTATTTTATTGAGAATTTTTTGCATTAATATTCATGACTGAGATTGGTCTGTAATTCTCTTCCTTAGTAATGTCTTTCTATGGTTTGGGTATCAGGGTAATTGTGGTTTCATAAAAAGAGTTTGGCAATGCTACTTCTGTTTCTATTGTGTAGAACAATTTGAGGAGTATTGGTATTAGTTCTTCTTTGAAAATCTCATAGAATTCTGTGCTGAAACTATCTGTTCCTGGGTTTTGTTTTGTTTGTTTTGATTGGGAGAGTTTTGATGACTGCTTTTATTATTTTTTAGCAGTTATAGATCTATTTAATTTGCTTATCTGGTCTTGATTTAATTTTGGTAAGTGGTATTTATCCAGAAAATTGTCCATTTCTTTTAACTTTTCCAATTTTGTGGTGTACAGGTTTTTGAAGTATTATCTGATGATTCTTTAGATTTCCTCTGTGTCTGTTGTTATGTTCCCCTTTTCATTTCTGACTTTGTTAATTTGGATATTCTTTATTCTGTATGCTTAGTGTTTTGATTATTATGAGACAAGGGGACTTTTTAAATCAAGTCTATTTGGTGTTCTATAAGCTTCTTCTATCTTCATATGCATATCTTTCTTTAGATTGCGAAAGTTTTCTTCTATGGTTTTGTTGAATATATTTTCTGTACTTTTGAGTTGAACTTCTCCTTCTTCTATCCCTATTATTTTTAGGTTTGGTCTTTTCATGGTGTCCCATATTTCCTGGATATTTTGTGTTAAGCTTTTGCTAGATTAATGTTTTCTTTGACCAAAGAATTATTTTCTCTATTGTATCTTCAGCACTTGAGATTCTCTCTTCACCTCTTGTTTTCTACGGTTTATGTTTGCATCTGTTTCCTGAGCGTTATGCCATATTTTCTGTTTCTAGAATTCCCTCAGTCTCTGTTTTTGTTATTATCTCTATTTTGGTTTTTAAGTTTTTAATAGTTTCTTTCATCTGTTTGATTGCTTTTTCTTAGTTTTCTTTAAGGGATTTGTTGATTTCTTCCAATTTTTGTTTGTATTTTTCTTCATTTCTTTGAGGGAATTTTTAATTCCTCTTTAAGGGCCTTAAACATTCTCCTAAATATATTTTTATGTCATTTTCTTCTACTTCATCTATATTGAGGTGTTCAAGTCTTGCTGTTGTAGAGCCACTAGTTTTTGTTGGTTTCATGTTGCTCTTTGTGGTGCTGAGTGTGTTCTTACCTTGTCTACCCATATTTTCCTCTTATTGCTGTGGTTGGGGCTTCGTCTCCAGTGATCATTCTTCCAGGTGCCAGTGGATCCAAGGCTTAGATGGTTTCTCCTCATGGTGCAATCTGGGCCATGGTTCCAATCACCTCAGAAGTTACTCAGTGTTCCCAGAGGTCACTTGGCACTCCCAGGGTTCACTTTACAATCCAAAAGATAGTTTGTGCTTGCTCCCAGAGATCTTGCTGGCTCAGGCCTGGTCCTGTGGAGGTGCTGGCTCAAGCCTGTTCCTGAAGAGATCCCCTGGCCTTACAGAGAGGTCTCTAGCTCGGGCCTGCTCCCTTGACGGTCACTCCCTCATACTTGGCTCCTGCAGAGATCATTGACTCAGGCCTGCTCTAGTGGACATTGCTAAAAATGTAACCATCTTAAAACAATATTCCACACCATGGCAGTGTGTACTTTTTGCATGCATCAAATCATCATATCTTCAAATAAATAACTATAACTTAAAAGAAAACTTTTTAAAAATACCAGCAAAGATGACTCAGTGGGAAAAGGCACTTGCCACCAAACCTGATGACCTGAGTTTTTTTGAGCCACAGACTCTGAACCGGGGATAGAGAGAACCCACCCTGAAAGTTTTCCTCTCACCTTCAAATGTGTGCCACAGTTCATATACATTCTCTTCTTCCCTCCCTCTCTCCCCTCCTCTCTCTTGCACACACACTCACACTCACACACGCACACACATGAGATTCACACACAAATACAAACACACTGCACATTAAATGTGCTACATCCATTTCACGCATGTGATAGCTTTGCTGCTAGAAGCTTTCTATTTCTGTCGTTCTGGTTTTGCTGATGGAGACACTGAGGCTTCAAGATGCCCTGGGAGAAGATGAGCTGAGGACCCAGGTGCTCTGACTCCAGAAGCTGTGCCATTACCCACAACGCTATTCTGCCTCTCAGATCGTAACAGTTCATGTGCAAATGTAATCATCTCCAGCTGCTCTTTCCCGAGCTTCGCCACTTGTCTGGGGCTTTGCCCACACTGTCTCATGGACTCTGTCAGTCCTCGCAAGAACCCTATGGAGTGTTGGTCACCATTCCTGCAGCACAGTTAGGAAATAGATGAGGATACAGAAACCTGCCTGAGACCAAACAGCTATGATGGCAGGAGACCGTCTGTATCTAGCTTTGCATGGCTTTCTTGTTTTTGATTCCAGCTGCAGTTACCTGCTTCTGTTTGTAATAGGACAACCAAAGACGCAGACGGGTGAAGTGCTAGAAGGTACCCGCAGGGTGTGGCACTCTCTCTCTCAGGCTCATTGGTTGTTTACTATTTACACAATTCTTCCTTCTACACAGCCATGACAGAGTGAGGGGAGAAAGCACACCTCCTCATGTGTGCAAGGACCTTGTAGGAACAGGGCCTGAAGCTCGGAGGCGTCATCAGAAGAAGCCCATCAGTAACTGGGCTGCAGAAAAGTCAGATGTTTAAAAATTCATCCTAGGCAAAGCTCACTCCCAGCCAGGCAGCTTGGTGTTCAGGCATCCAACAGGACAGAGTGATGCTGAGGACTAAAACAGTGGCTTCAGATGTGTCTGGGGCAAGGCAGCACAGCTGGACCCATCTCTCTTTCCGTTGTTAGAGCTGGTGTCCAGCAGGGCCTTCTCCAGGGGTCACAGGACAACCTGCTGCCCTCTGGGCTGATATCCCATCATCTGCACAAGCCCCTGGGGAGAACCAGCCCCTGGCTGGAAGATGAGCAGTCTCCATGGATGACTTGCAGTGTTCCAGCATGTGCTGCCCATCTACCCTGAAAAAATAAGGGAGGAGATGAGCACCTCCTCCTGCGGAGTCTGAATTCGTCTCCTAGGTGGAGTGGCTCCACCTGGATTGTACAAGTGAAGTCCAAAAAGAAGTCCTACTGTTTTCAGAAGAGAAGAAAATGAAAGCCTTGCGGGTATAAAAAAAATTGCAAAACCAGATGCTTACCTCCATTGTCGTATTCATTACCACCTAAGCAATCTCCTCCTGTGACTCATCCTACTGGGTATATCTGTGCAGCTTCTCGTGTACATCTTGGTCTTTGGGTCATACCAACCATTAGTAAACAACACAGATGGGTTGGGGAGATAGCTCAGTCAGAAAAGTGCTCACCATGCAATCAAGAGGACATGAGTTTGATTCCCAGGACCTGTGTAAACAATCTGGCCACGTGGCATGCATGAGTCTGTAATCCCAGCACAAGGAAAGTGCATACAGGCAGAACTCTAGGGCTCACTGGCCAGGAAGCCTAGCCCAGTTGGTGGGCCTCAGAAGCCAGCGAGGGATCCTGCCTCAACCAAAAAAGTGGATGGGCCCCGAAGAGCAACACCCATGGTTTTACTTCTGTCTTCCACATACGTATGCCCATGTACCCATAGACATACACATGAACACATACAAGAAGAGAAAACAATGCAGGCATGTGTCTGCACAGCCACGCCTCAGCTATCATCTTACAGGCCACATAGGTACCTGCTACTCCAAAGTCTTCAGCATCACCTTCTACACTGAGTAGCACAATGACAATAGATGATGTCATCATTCATATGACGACACATATCCCACAGGCAGTACCACCTAGCTAGCCACAGCTGTGATGTCACATCCTGCTGTAGGGAAGCCTATGAGAATGCGAGCCACAGAAAACAGCAGCATTAGAAGAACAGCACTGATTTTTTTCCTCCCCTCTTTCAAAGTACTTGAAAACCTCAATTCCCCATTCTTTAGGTTTCAGGTTTTATGTTTTAATATTATTTTTATTACTTGAAAATTCCCTATTTGCACACAGTGTATATTGATCATATCCTTCTGTTGCTACCTCCCTCCAACTCCCTCTAGCGCACCTCACTTCATCTTCCTCCCAGCCCCATGGCCTCTTTTTATTTTTTATTACTAATAACCTTGTGAGTCCAATTAGTGCTGTGCATAAGCACAAGGGTGTGCGGTCACCCAGTGGGGCAGGAGCAACCAACCCCTGGTCACATCTGCAAGAAGAGCAGCTCTCCCTCCCTCAACAATCGCCAACTGTCAATCACTCCTCCAGTTAGGGGTGGGGCCACAGGGACCTCTTCTCTATTCATGCTAAAATTTCAATTGGCTTGATCATGTCCAGGGCTTGTAAAGAGAACCACAGTTGCTGTGACCTGATGTGTGCCAACAGTCACTCTCTGTCCAGAAGTCGGTATGTTGTCTCTACCCTTCCTAGCCACTGGCTCTTAAATTCTTCCCACCTTCTTTTCAATGAAGCACCCCAAGCCTTGGGCATTGACACAGGAGACCTATCCAGGGTGAGCACTCAGTGTTATGAACACTCACCACTTGGACCAGTTCCGAGTCTCTGCCTTAACTACCCTCTCCTGCAAAATGAAGCTCCTCTGCTTAAACCTGAGAGCAACGCAAGCCTATGCTGATAAACACAAATATTCAGAGCGCAGTTTGACAATGCGACCATTTAGCAAAGCAGTAGGTTTCCCCCACACAACTTCTCCCCAGGGCCTATAATCTCCCCATTCGTGACTGAGTGTTGAGTACCAGGTATGAAATCCTTCCTGCAGAGCAGCCCTCATAACTGATCAAAAGGAGGCAGGCTTCCCCCATAACCACCATGCCACTATAGCAGAAGTGGGTACATGTCGCCCACCGTCAGTGTTGCTGCATGCAGGATTCATTACTGAGTAAGACCCTTGGTGTATTTCATCTTCTGCACCCTGCAGAGCACCCACTGGTACTGTGTAAGCCATAAGCAGGAGATAGGTTCCTAGTCTGTTTGAGGTTGATTTCTCTGTCATATAGCCAAGGTGAGTGGTGATTTCAGCAATAGAGTCCCCCATCTAATTATGGCGGGTAACCAAGAGCAATGGTAAAAGCCCGTGTTGTCTGGGGGCCTCTCTAGCCAATCCCAGTTCCTAGTTATTCATCATTTCACACTTCTGCTTCCAAGCCTTCACGACTCACAGGGATTTCCAAGTAAACAAAGTCACAAAATTCCTTAGCCTCATCACCCCCGCACCCCTGCCACCACCACAGTACTGTCTGTTGTATCACAGTACTGTCTGAGTTTGTGTTTGAGTAACTGCTTCACGGGCTGGGTGCAGAGATTTGCGGGTAGTATAATAAGCAAGGCTGGAGAAAGGCAATTGGAAGTGAACGGGTGGTGTATGAAGAAGGAGTCACTACTCAGAGTCAGTTGAGGATTGCTCTGAATGAATGCAGGATCTATCTTCCCAAATTATCTGACATTTAAAATTTTATATATCCACCTTCATATAGTTACTTACGTAGGGGTAAGACACTATGCACACGGAACGATATATATCCGTAGGCTGCATTTGCCATGTTGCAAAACCTTGGCCTCTTTGCCTGGCCCCTCACCAAGGCTGCTCACCCCAGAGAGTAGAGGAGTGTTGGCATTTTTCTGTGGAGTGCAAAGAGCTCCTCAGAGGCCGGAACTCACGACAGCCAATGACCAGGACGGGGAACTGCGGCAAGGATTGGAGCAAAGTTTGTGATTATGGAGAAGCTGCCTCCTAGGCCTGAGGAGTTAAGCCACTTCAACAGTCTCAGACAAGGCCCCCCTGGAAAGTTTGGCAAGCCTGGAAACACTGGTTAAAGACCTGTTCCCCATTTGGGCTGCGCCCAGCACCAACACTACTTTCTCCTGCATTCCTTTCCTTTTGCATAGGGTCTCTAATGTATGGCTGGTAAGGTAGGCACCCTTGTCTGGGGAGGGTAAGTTCCAAGACCACCAATACTGGGGTACTAAAAGCAGAGAGTCCCACACATTACATGTACTCTAGTCCCCTCAAACACACACACACACACACACACACACACACACACACACACACACACACATACTATGTACACCTATGAGGAAATTCCCATACTCTCAGCACCCAGGAAGACAAGGCAAGAAAGGATCAGTGCCAGCCTAGGCTATGATACTGCCATTCTGTCTCTGAAAATAAGGGGAGGTATTTATAATAAGGGGGTGATAATAACTGATAGTTAAACAAATCAATTATGATGATATATTACAATAAAAGCAGCTATCATTTATTAAATGTTTATTTCTGGAATTTTCTATAATACTTTCAGAACACTGTTAGCCTCATAAGCCACAGGAAGAATTAAAGAGACAACTGCACTCACCAGTGAGATTTCCATAACTGTTTGCAGATCCGTGCAGTGATCCAGTTGCCGAGTTTCTCAATGCTGCCAGCATACATCAAACACACACTGAAGAAGGTGAGTGTATTCACCCAACTGCAGATGAGGCAGCGCAGCCTGGTACTGGGTAGGGTCCATCCCTGAGAGGGCCTGGGCGCTGACTTGTTTCAGTGGCCGAGGCTTTAAATGTGCATTGACCAAGCATTCTTTGAGAATCGCTTAAGTGGAAATGGTACATGAAATCAATATTCGATTGAGTAGTTGGAGTCAACAACCGGCAGAATGAGAGACTGATGGAAACTCAAGTTAGAAGCCAAACACAGCGGAGGGGCTCTGTGCCCATCTGCAGTCCTGGGGCATGAGGCATGGCCGCAACTCTTCAGAGTGCTGCGGATGGTGAAGGTAGTGCCACCAAGCCCTGCCACACCTTCCGTTTCCTGCAGCATCTTGTCCTGGCTTCTGCTTCAAAAAGAAAGGAAGAGAGATGTAAAGAAGCTGGTGGCAAGGGTGGGGTATGCGAGCTCTGAGACTGTACTGTGGGGGGGAAAGGCCTGAGGAAGGCTGTGGGGGAGGGGGAGAAAGAGAGTGACATGTCCTAAAGGAAACAGGAAGAAATGGCTTCTCAGCCTGTGACAACAGACGTGTCTCCCCTTCTCTCATATCCCTCCTTCCCTCTTCTTCTCCCTCCTCTCCCTCCCTCTCTGATCTTTACTCTCTCTTTCCCTCTCTTTCTCTCTCTCTCTCTCCCTCTCCCCGCCCTTTTTCTCCCTCCCTCTCCCTCCCTCCTGCCCTGCCCTCTCTTGTTGCTATGGTGCCTTCTGCACCTCATTTGCTTCTGACAACACGGGAATCACTAGGTGTATTCTTACTGATGAGATGTTGTCTCTAAGAAGATAAATAGCAATAATGGAACAGCTGAACTGGAAGGCTTTCGATGCTATTGATCCGATCCCTTTTCATAAATGTGGGAAGTGGTGCCCAGAGAGAAGATGTGGCTTGCCCAAGTCCAAGGGTATTTGTGTGCAGAGACTCTCAATTTAGATTTCCTAAGGTGCCACACGCCCCACGCTCGCCTTTGTTTGGAGGCTACCCCGAACCATCCCATCGCCTACCTGTTTGTCTTTCTGTCTCCCCAACTCCAGTAGATACAGGGACAGGCGGGTCTAAGAAAGGGTGTCAAGATAACTTTGAAGTCGTTTGAGCCTGAAGTGAATAATGAGAGGAGAGGCAACAAGATCAAGCCGGCGCCTTAAGAGCAAACTGCCAAGAACGACCACTCCTGCTCATTTTCTTCCACTAATGCTGATAAAACTGCGCCAAGTACGGATACTCGGCAGAGCAGGATTAATGAGCAAGCCAAGATTACTTATAATTGACCTATTCATTGTTCCTATGCAGATGGCTTTGCTAAGTATGTGAAAACAGTTTGTTCTCTTAAATAGGCTATATATTCCCTGCCCTCCATCTTGTTTACACTATTAATTTGCTTAGCAAACCTTTTTACCATATCTAGCGCGAAGGTAAACTACGGCCCAGCCAGAGGGTCTGAATTATTCATATCCTCTAAATTAGCACGGCCCAGATTAATGAGGTTTTCCTTGACTTTTTATCTTCAGCCACCTTCCCCTGAGGCAGAGGGTCGTTGCTTCCTTCTCTCTGTGTCCCTGTTATCATAAGCTATGTTCCCCAGGTGATACCCGGTTAAAGGGCACCTGGTCACAATCTCTCCCGGGCTACTCTGAGGGCAACAAGAAGAAAGAGGAGCATTGTAGCACCCCCGATCTCCCGATACCCCATCGCCCTTTCCTTGGTTCAAATTCCATTCAGCAAGGAGCTTTGGAGACTTGATGGCTCAATTGCCTTCTTTCACATGTGTTGGTTTTGGTTGTTGTTATTGTTGTGTGTGTGTGTGTGTGTGTGTGTGTGTGTGTGTGTGTGTGTGTGTTTATGTTGGACACCATGATGTCCTTACTAGGGGATACAGAAACGGATAATGGTTTGGGAGGATTCCAAGAAAGGTTCTCTTCTCCCCTCTATCTCCTTCCTCCTGCCCTTCTCTCTGTGTTTGTGTGTGTGTCCATGTTCTCTCTCTCTCTCTCTCTCTCTCTCTCTCTCTCTCTCTCTCTCCCCCTCCTCCTCTACCCAGAATCTCATTCACTCTGTGAATGCCATCATCACAATGTGAAAATAACAATTTGGAGATTGGTGCCATGTGTGAAAACTGAAAGCAAAGAGATTTTGTGTGTTTATCCAAGGTAAGTGCGTAGGCAGCAACTGCATAGGATCACGGACACTGCGGAGGGCTCGCTAGAAGCCCGCTGCCATATGCATGCTCGTTTCCTCTTTTACTGCTAATTCCCCCGCCATGCCATCTGATCAGTTCTCAAATGTCCCCTGTGTCTTCGCCTTAACAATCAAGCCTGGTAGGCCATTCTACACATTTGTGATTCTCCGCATGAGGAAAAAAAAATACTTCCTGACATCTGCTCTGAATTTGTTTCTCTTTAATTTCCATTTATGCTCCTTATCCTAACATCTGTGTCATTCCGAAAACAGTAACTCAGATTGACGTTATCTGCCATTTAAAATTTTATATTCCCCAGCTAGAAGTCCCTCTTCACCATGCCGTGGGTGTGGAATGCTGATGATCCCCAGCCCAGCGAGGAGGGGCTCAGCTGTGATTTCTGAGGGGCCTGCAAACGTGTCAGACCCTGAGACTTTCTCAATATATTTTCAAAAGAGGGGCAGAGATCAAACCTGAATCAGCGGTCTTTCAGCTGGAAATGTTTCTGCTCAGACGCCTCCCTGGGTCCCTTGTGCAAAGGGAGGGACGGTTAGCAACTGGAAGGCCTACATCCTTACTTTCCTAAGCCATTTTCCAGCGAGACTTAGCACATCGGATGCAGAGAAACATGATCGGGAAACTTCTAACTAAAGAGATGGGGCAGAAGACGGGAGCTTGGTGAGAGAACAGAAGGAACGAGAGTTGCTTGCTTTTCCAAGATGGTTCTAACATTCAAAGCCATGGTCACTCCGCCACATGCATGACCAAGCTTTCATTTGAATGCTGAAACCGTCTCTGCTGCCTTCAGTCCCTAGCCTTCAGGCCGATCTAGAGCGGATATGACTGTCATTTACCTCAACTCTAGTCATTGTCACAGGAGGTCATTTCTGTCTTGTGGGTCCTTCCCATTTCCCCACCCTAGTTTTCATCTCTTCCTCTACGCTTAAAAACACACATTTAATATATTCAATTTAAAAAAAAATGATACAGTCGTTCAATCAAGAATTTGTTTCCATGTATGGCGCAGCCGCTGCTTATAAGGGCAGGGCACACACTCAGAATTTGGAGAGGGGAACCAGCATGACTTGCCATCACGGGGCTTAGAGTGAGGGATGACCAAAAGGAAACAAAAACAAAAGAGGAAAGTGAATCAAATCATCCTCTGAGTATACACTGTGGTCAGCGCTGTGAAGAGGAGGCACAGTGTGTCATGAGAGCGCCTGGAGAAACGGTTCTTTAGACTGAGTGATCAAAAAGCCATCCTAAAATACAATCTCTAATAGATCAGGGGCAAAGGTAAACATGGATATCATGGTCAATGGTACAAACTTCTCCAAGGCACATGTCAGTGGAGGAGAGCCAGGGTGCTGTGAAGTTAGGCGGCAACCTTGCCCATCACAGCGGACACAGAGACACCTGTGTTGGATGAATGGGCCTCTTGAGGTCCTGATGGCTGCCGTCTTCCACTGTGAAATCACTTCTCAAACACTGCTGCTAAAGATCCCAACAGAGAGAGCGTATGGGGTCTGCAAGAACTGGGAGAAGCTTTGAAAAAAAGGGAAGGGTGCTACATGGGGCTGCCAGGAACCAGGTCACTTCTCTTCCAGCTGAGGACACCACATCTTTATATAAACAACAGCTTTGGCTGAGTACCTGTGGCCCCTTGTGAAGCCAGAATGGAATTCCTGAAAGGTAAACTTAGCATCATCCCGTTCTGCTGGCTCATTGCCTAACTCATCAGACACACCCTCTTTAACCCTCCCAAAGCCTAAGACCATCAGGACATAAAGTGAGTGTCACAGGACTTAAAGAAATCACATAAGCCAGCCCGGCACACTGCCCTAACCACGGTGCCCAAGCCTCCACCACCTCCTTTCCCCACTAACCCTGTACCCCATTTGCACCATGAATATGTAACAGGCTATTTGAAAACATGTTCCTCCCATTCTCCAGCCTCCCTCTTGCCTTATCTCCAGCTTCAGGGACGGTATATAAAACGAATGTTCAGGGAAGGTGCTCCAAGCCTCTGCTCTTGCTCGGTGCTCTGACTGTATGTAGAGCCCCTGTAGCCTGACCCCAACCCTGCTGTACCTGCTTAACTGCAGCCCCTAGATCCTAAGTTCAGAGAAAGCAGAGCCCACATAGCGCTCTTATCCCCAACTGGTCCCTAAGAATTACTGGGGGGGAGGGGGTCTTCTTCAAAGTAATGAGTAAGTGTCAATGGTCTTGTTAAACCTTGTTGCTGAGCTAAAATCTGTGGCCAGCGGCACTAGACCTCATCCAAGAAGATGCCACTGACCCCCCTCCCTTGTATCCCAAACTTTGCCAAGAGCTCCTCTGCACTGGGAGATAAATATGCCTCTCAGATAGAAAACAGCCCATAGTAGGAGCCCTAGAAGATGGAACCAAAAGTTCCTCTTGATATCTACAGGAGGAAGTTAGCATGTCAGGGGGGGGGGTGTCCTTCAACACGTCTCCCCATGATGCCAGCCTTGCCATCAGAATGTTCAAGAACCACACAGCTGCCTTCCTTCCCCTCCCCCTCAGCTGCGATGAATGTGCAGCCTTGGGATTCCACGTCCCCCTCCTGGAATTATTTATGGGGCCCTGGGCTTGAATAAAGAATCCATTCTTTGGGAGGAAACCATGATGTGTTCGAAATTTTATTTATTTATTTTTAATGTTTGGTGTATGGACCATTTTGGTAACCGTGCCCCGATGTGTGAGTAATAAGTAGTTGCTTTGGTGCTTGCTTCATGCTAAAGCTTATTCAGATGTGATAACATTTTTGCTGCTGTATCTTGGCAACGCGATTTATTCTGCAAACGCTCCGTGTTACCATCCCACAAAGCTGTACCATCTGGGTTGAATTAATAGGCTACCCAGAGAAATAAATGAGAATGGTCTCCTATAATTAACATGTAGGTAAAGTATATTTAACAGATTATTATAATTAATATGTCAGTTACTGATTTCATGCTAAACAGAATTGTGAACACAAGATATTAAGATTAGTTACCCTCTCTGTGTGTGCCTCCAAAAAAAAAAAAAAGTCGCCATGGAGAAAGAAATGAGGGCGGAAAGTTCAGTATCAATAAAATTGACCTTAACATTAAGAACATCAGATACCAAAACCGCTAAGCAAACAGTGACAATGTCGGCCGTCAGAAGCTGGCAGCGGCAAATTACTGGTTTCATAAATTCAGAGCAGATACCAGAGATGTCCAGAATATCCCAGATGCGACCGGCAAAAGCACCAGAAAGTGTTTAATCTATACGCAGCTGAATGTGCCTAGCTAAAGCGAGGAGTGGGGGAAGGGAGGGGGGAGTCAAGACAAAGAAAAACCAGATTTCGCCTGATGCCAGCCTGAGTTCCCTGCTGCTCAGCACCCTGTGCAAAAAATGCCAGCGCATGCACGAGAAAGGCGGTGAAGGAGACTTAGAGGCCCAGGAATTCGGGAGAACAGGCAGCCAAACTGGACCTGCCAGCAATGGGGAGGGTTTTGTCTGGTCATCCAGCATGAAGAGCAATGAAGAAGTGACTGAGAACCAGGCAGCAGGGACTGGGAGAAGACAAAAGACTCCCTATCCTCTGACTCATATTTCCTGAGAGAGCCTAGGTCGTTCCAAGCTTCTGGGAAAGCAGGGGCACCGTGGTGATGCATGTGGATGCTGAGCTGAACTGTTAATATGCCCAGTCTCGAAAGCTCCATCGAGAAATACTATGGGCCATGGACAGTGAATGCACAATCAAGTTTTCAGTGTTTGTCCATGTGATTCAAGAAGGAAGAATTTCTTTCCACCTCTCCCTTGGTCACTGGCAAGCAGAGCTTTTCTGGACTGTTCTCTTGTCCTGCTTATTCACACTACCCTGAGATCAGAAACCTTTGCAAATTTTCTTGCTGACTTTGAGCTACTAAACAGGGATAAAAATGACAATTCTGGTGTTGAAGGGCATGTCTTCATGCACTGGAAGGGGTGGGTGGCATATAGTCTCCACAAGGTGCGGTCACGTTTCTGAAAAAGGTTCTATGGGGTGCCTGTATGGGTGCTGTCTCAGGAATACCCAGCATCTGCTTCTAAAGACCCCCAATCTAATTGCTGAACAAATGGATCCAGGAATCCTCCAAGCTGAGCCTTCCCCAGAGGGTGCCCAGGACAGAGCACAACCCATTTCTAAAACAATCAGGCCATCTGAGAAGTGACAGAGAGTCAAGCAGAATATGTCTTCCAAGAATGTATCATGTTTAGCCTTCGGGGACAGGATGACAGGAAGTGTCTCTATTGCCTTTTCCTCAGTAGTACAAAGGGGGAAGAGATATTACCTTAGCCAGAGAGATGGGGAGGGTTATTGGAGAGGTGAAGAAAGGGTGGGGGTGGGGAAGGGAAGGGAAGCTGGACTTTGTTGGGGTGGTCTGAGGAAGGTTCAGGTAAACAAGGCTCACAGACAGCTTTTGCTCTCAGACTCCCAACATGAAGGAGCTGTTCAGTTCTGTTTCCTTTAGGAGACCCGGGCTTCTCTTCCCTACTGATCTTTTCCACCTTCATTCTGTCTCTCTATACGATAGCCTTTCCTGCTCCATCTATCCATCTGTAGGGCTAACCACACATCTGCCATCTTAATTCTTCCTCAATTAAGCCATCCTCAAGAGCCTGACTGGAGCCCTGATGCCACAGTGCCAGCTTCCCAAAAGAGAGTCTAATAGGCAGCCTGGGAACCAAAGGTTCAATTCTAAGCCAATCACCTGTGCCTGCAGAAAAGGGGTTTCTTGGTCTACTCAGCAGGGGAGGAAAAATACAACTCTACCGGAAAAAGCAAAAGGGAAAATAATTAGCATGACAACCCTGTTGGTGTCACCATGGCAGTATGGAATGTTATTTGCGACTTTAGAGGAAGGTAGTCGTTGCCAACCTAGTATGATCATTCTGTTCTCTAAAACACTTAAAAAAAAAAAAACCTTTTGTTAAAGTATTCCCAAGAAATAAAACCAAAATCAACACAGGCATGCCTACTAACCATCACGGTGTTAGTCATGAGAGGGGGTGTCAGTATACCCAGCCTAGGAACGCAATCACGGCGCATGGCTCGTTGCAGTTGCTCTGAGAATAGTTGTTAAGGGAATGAACACATTAAGACAGTTTTGTAACTGGCTTTAAACCTTCTGCCTCATCCCAGGCCACCATTCTGATGGGTTCTGACCAGACAATGATTTCTGACTTTGGCCTCAGGCAGCACTGAGAGTGCACCAGTCACTGCCTGCTTGGGCAGCAGCTCCTCAGCCCCAGCTGATGTCTGCAGGTGCACAGCGTGTGCTCCGAGGGGAGAGGCACACAGCCCATGAAGCTGGCTCCAGATCTGCCAACATAAGCCCCGGGCTGCTCAAGGTACGTCAGCCTCAGATGAGCTCCTGAACGCAAAGAAGATTCCAGTGGGAATGTGACGACCAGAGAAGCCAAGAAGGCACATCGTGTCCCTGAGCACAGCAGGCTCTAGGACATTTCAGTGGAACCCTTCCAACAACGCCACAAGCGGCTCTTCTGCATTCACCTTAGTCTAGGGATGCAGCCCTACTCCTGCAATTCTGCTTATCCACACATCCAGTTGTACAGGCATGTGTGTGTGTTGTGTGTGTGTGTGTGTGTGTGTGTGTGTGTGTGTGTGTGTGAAAGGGAGCGAGAGAAAGAGAGAGGGGGAGAGAGAGAAAAAGTTTTCTCTGCAAGAGTATTTTAAAAGGTAGAGGCCATGGAAGTATTCAGGGAGTGACAAAGGAAGTACACATGCCCAGATCTGTGAAGTAAACGCAGTTACCAAAACCACCACAGTATATTGCATTAAGCACCACAGACATTAGAAAGCACCAGAGTACATGACTCTGGTGTGTTTGTTTGTTAGTTTTTTAAATAGCATATATCAGTTCTCTTAGTCACTGTTCTATTGCTGGGAAGTTACATCATGACCGAAGCCACTCTTAGAGGAGAAAGCATTTAATCAGTGGTTGGCTTACAGTTTCAGAGGTTGAGTTCATTATCATCGTGGTGGGGAGCATGGCAGAATGCAGAAAGGTGCTGGAGAAGTAGCTGAGAGCTACATCTGGATCCAGATCCAGAGGCAGAGAAGGGGTGGGGCGGGGGTGTGGGGAGACTGGGCTTGGCATGGGCTTTTGAAACCTCCAGTGATACACTTCTTCCCACAAGGCCACACCTCCTAATCCTTCTGATTTTTTCAAAGTGTTTCACCTCCCTAATGACAAAGCCCTCAAATATATGAGTCTACGGAGTGGTGCAGGACAATTGTCTATAATCTGTTCATCATGTTTTAAATAAACGCTGACTGGCCAGGCAGGAAATATAGGCGGGAAAACCAGACAGGAAGAAGAAATGATGTAATGAGAACAGGAGACTTCTGGGAAGGAGGAAGTTGATTTCCTCCCACACCTGCCCAGATCACTGAAGCAGCAGGATGTGATCTGCCTCACTGAAAAAAGGTACTGAGCTGTCTCACCAGTCAGCCTCACTGATCCAGAGCAAGCCTAGCCTAGGCGACGGTTGACAAATACATTTTGGCATCGAATTGAGCAGTCTGAGTGAGGGATGCAGCTGGCTGATGTGAGAGAGTTAGAACTGCTTCCATTTTCAGGGACAGACTGGGCGCTGGCTCTGGATGAGGAAGACCAAACCGTGTCCATGGAAACAAGTCCGGGGGTGTAGCTCACTTCTACCAGGTGCTCCACACACTATCACCAGGAATCTGGCCCCATATCTCATTTCTGCTTTGTTGTGCTTGGCCTCAATCTCAAGCAACTGGGTGGCTAACGGCGAAACGCAGCAGCTTAGAGCAAAAAAGAAACAAGAATTCCTCTTTCCCAATCATTGCAGCAACTTCCAAAATCTAGTCATTACCCACCTTGGCCTGGCTCACCCGAAACCAAGTGCCATAGGGGAGGAAAGAAATAGACTCTTGACTTCCGACTGGCTGATCCTGCACTCACCGCCTACTGGAGACATAGTTGTCCATGTAGAGCTATGAGAATGGCTAAGCAGGAGTGAAAGCTTGGGGGCTGTTACTAAAAGGAGGAGGATGGATGTTAGGCTAGATGGCTCTTGGATAATCTGGGACCACTCATCTCAAAGACATGCACTCTAAAGCACAAGAGTGAGTCTCTGATATGAACAGCTAGGCCCAGGCATACCTCAGGAAGGCATGCGCAACAAGTTCAGGTAAACGCCTTCCAGATCGAGTCAGGGGTATCTGCAGCATCGCCAGCAAAGGAACCACTCCGACTCACGTTTGCTCAGCATCACAGCAACGTGGTTCTGAAGGTTCACGTTAGCCTATCAGAAGGGGGGGATTAACATGTATTTTGATTTCTGTTGCAAACAAGTTGTTTCAGAAATAAAGTTGGCATGGCAGGCGTCTTGGTTGATTTAATCTCTGACACGGGAAGCTTATTTATAGTATCGCAGCCTTCTGAATGTTTAAAAACTCAAGCATTATAAACCTGCTGTGCTTTTCCTGCGAAAAGCACAGAACAGCACTAAATGAATAATACCACCTGGCCCAGCAGCACCGGCAGGATCCGGCATCAAACACAGCTTCAGTCTGTTCCCAGTGTGCAGACATCCCTCTGCCGGGGCGGCAGCCGTCTTACAGGAAGATTCTCATGCCCCCATGCCCAGGGATGAATCCCAGGAACAGAGCCCTGAGGAGAAGGGGAATCTTCCCTAGCTACTTTCACTCTCCCGACCTCTTCTGGATGCAGAAAGTTCCAGATCAGCTGATTCATGCTGCCTCTTCAAGCTTCAGATAATCTTCCCAAAAGCAGCGCCCCATGCACATCTAGAACATGTTTGGTGCTAAATCAACTTAAGACACTCATGTTTTCCCAGTCAATATGAGTCTCACGCAGTGCACCCAATCACACACACATACAAACACACACACACACACACACACACACTCATTAAAATTACATTTGGATGTGGGGTAATCTAGCTATGTAAGTCTATCTTCCCATTACAAGAGAGATACATTATAGTCAAGTTCAGACTAATGTACAGAAAACATCTTAGAGGTACGTAAAACAATCAGGCATTGGCTTTTTGGAGAGCAGAAGATCACATGGCACCCCACAAGATAAAGTTTTACATGAATTTATAGGCAAGTGCCAACCATTCAACACAGCATCTAGACTCTATAAACAGTAAGCTTTTCTGGGTTAAAGGAAAAAAAACTGCTTCTTTTTCGTTCTTTCTTTTTAAATCTCAGTGTCAGAGGTTGTGATTTTGACATTTAGACAGAAAACAGATGGCTTGTAGTTTAAAAGCTGACACCAACTCTCTGGAACATAGCTGCAAAGAAACCAGGGCTTTTCAGTAAGGAATGGGTCGCAGAACAGCTAGCGGCTCTCTCTCCACTCCCTGTCACCAGTGGAATCAGGATGTCCCCATCAGGAAGAGAGTCTCAAAGATGAGCCAGGGACCTGTGGGAAAGTAGTGCCGCCAGCTAAGGTGCAAGCATTCAGAACATGAGCCTTTGGAGACACTTCATGTTCTATACATCTGTATTGATTGATTGATTGATTGATTGACTATATCAGCTTTGAGAGAATATGGCTGGGTCAGGGAGGGAGAAACCACTGTGTACCTTCTGTGTCTGGGAGAATGACAGTCCTTCTGCAGTCCTAAAGGAACAATATTGGAAGATGTCTAGGGATAGCACACTGAGCCTCAGGACAGCAAGCCTTCCCTTGAACACAGACATGGATAGTATATTTCTACAGTTACCACCAGGCGACACCTCCAACATCGTGACCTTATCAGATGGTACTCAGCAGTCTCTTTCTGTGTATGCTTCGAGGCCTGAAGAGGGCCAGAGGGCCTCTTATCCCTAATCCCGTCATCCCAGTTCTAATACTGCTGGGATTTTGTGCAATAAAATTCATTGCTGCTGCAATGGGAACCCAATTCTCCTTACGCCATTTCAGACGTCCAGCAGCGCTGCACCCCCACCTGATGCTTCTTTCCCCGTGGAGCTCTCAATATCATCTTCCGCTCTTCCTCCCATACTACCGACTCCAACACCCGCCATATGTGACTTTACCATGCATTATCTTGGCCTCTCAGTAGCTCTATCTCCTCACTTCTGGTTTTGTTTTGGTCCTGAGTCAGGGTTCAAAAAAAAATTAGTAGTTCCCAAGTTTTGGCTCTTCTGCTCATCAGCCTGTGGTCAGGCAAACTATCGTTCACAATTCTTCCCATTACCAAGGGTGCACACATCTAAGAAAGATATGCGTCCTCTGTGGTTTGAATATGAATGACCCTCAAAGGTTTAGTTTGAATATTTGGTTTTCCATTGGTGGAACTGTTTGGGAAGGATTAAGAGGTGTGGCCTTGAAAGGTGTGTCACTGGGGGGAGGGGCTTTGAGGTTTAAAAGACTCACACCATTCCCAGGGTGCTCTCCGCCTCCTGCTTGTGGTTGAAGATGTGAGCTCTCAACAGTTTCTGCCCCCCCCATGCATTTGTTCTGCCATTATAGCCTCGAACCTTCTGAAACCATAAACCCAGACACATACTTCTATAAATTGCCTTAGTCCTGGGGTCTTATCACAGCAAAAGAAACCCTAACTAATAGAGCCCCCTTCTAAGCAGCCTCTGCAAACTCAGAAAAAAAATGCTACTCTGTTCTGTGCCTCAGTTTCTCTCTGTAAGATGGAGATAAAAGTAGCAATCTATCATGCAGACATTAACTAAGCTAACTAACATTTCTATGTCAGCATTGCTTCAAGGAAGTTTTTAACATTTGTTTGTTTGTTTTATAGTGAGGTGTGTGTGTGTGTGTGTGTGTGTGTGTGTGTGTGTGTGTGTACACCATGGTACACCTTTGGAAGTCAGAGGACAACTTGAGAGTCAGTTTTCTCCTTCCAGCACACAAATCTTAGCTGCCAACTTGGCAACACGTTGACCTGAGCCATCTCACCAGCCCCAGGGCGATCGATGCTTTCAGATTTTTTCCCTCAGGACTCTTCATTTTTACCCCAGTCTGTTTATTTTGCAGGAGAAAGGGACACCATAGATTGTAGTTTGTTCTTTCCACTCTCTCAGTTCCAGGGATCAAACGCAGGTACTCAGGTTGTCAGCAAGTTCTATGCCCATGGAGTCATCAAGCCCTCTAAGGGTTGTGCAGGTAGAAAAGCATTTGCAAGTGAGAACATGGTGGCACCAACTGTTTGCGTGACTTGCCCAAGGTCATAAAGCTGGCGTGCAGATCCCGACCCTCTGGGCACTGAGCCTCAGCTCTCCACACCTTCTCCTGCCTCTCCAGATATCTGCCAGTTCCAGTTGTATTATACCAAGTGCTCACCGACCGCATTTCTGGGGAGGCTCCTGCAAGGCATTGCGTGTGAATGCCATTGGTGCACACAGGACACCTCAAATTTCCATTCTCCGGACCTGTTTCCTTGACTGGGCCTGGAAAGCCAGCTGGCATCAGCCTTTGTCAGCAAAGCTTTATGGGAACACAGCCGTGTGGGTGTGCTTGCCTGCCATCCACAGCTGGCTTCAGACCACAGAGCCAGAGAATACTCTAGTCAAATGGCTTACAAAGGTTAGCATATTTAATACAAGCCCTTTATAGAAAAGGTTGGTGGAATGCTGTCCTCAAGCATCTGTTTAAAGAGGTCTCCTGAGTAAGTCAGCGGATATAGTGATATTTCATCTGTGTTTTAGTAATAATAATAATAATAATAATAATAATAATAATAATAATAAAAGCTTGCCTGAAGATCACAGAGTAAAACAGCCCCACTGGTCAACCTTTCAGACCAGGCAGTGGTGACACACACCTTTAATCCCAGTAGCCATACTAGTTGCCATAGAATCCTGGCTGGCTGTAGTGGTGAACGTCTTTAAACCCAGCCCTAGAGAGGGATACAAGACAGGAGGAGACAGTCTTAGACACAGTCTCGTTCTGAGATTCCTGGAGGCAGGATCGCCATTTCAGACGGAGGTAGAGGTAAGAGCCAGTAGCTGGTTGTTTTGCTTTTCTGACCTTCAGATTGAACCCGAATATCTGTCTCTGGGTTTTTATGAATCTTGCTACCAGGAGAAGACAGAATGTCATGGGAAAAAGCATTAACTTAGGAAAAGGAATAAAATGCCCAACATGGTGATTCCTCTGACTCGCTACACTTGGCAGGAACGATGCTTTAGACCCAGTGGTTCTCAGTGCTGTAACCCTTTACTGCAGTCTCTCATGCTGTGTCCCCAACTATGGAAAATTATTTCATTGCTACATCATAACTGTTAATTCTGCTACAGTTACAAATCATAATGCAAATATCTGATAGGCAGGATATATAATAGGTAACTCCAAAAGGGTTGTGGCCCACAGATTGAGAACCACTGCTTTAGACATACAAAATCTTCCTTTATCTTTATACCCAGACTGTGCAGTGAGATCATCCTGATGGAAAAACTGAGCCTCAGAGAAGTTAAGCGTTAAAGTCTCACAGCTGGAAACCAGGGTTGAAGGCAAGATTCCAAGCTCCTACCCCTACAACCTTCATATTGCCCACAATCCCGCCTTGGTGCCAGCTTCTCCCCCTCCCTCAACAAACAAGGAGGCAGAACTCAAGTCCTCATTCTGGCTCAGAGCGACTATCGGAGAAGCTCAATGCTGGTGGTTCCTCTGTCAACTCCAAAGGGCTCTCCTATTGTCATCCTCCCTGTCCCTTTTCCTACACCTCATTTCCAAAGAGAAAGAAAGGACCGGACCCCCATATGTGTGTGTCCACACACACACCCCTCAGTATGCCAAACAGAGGCACGGAATAAAGCCATGGGACATATAGGAAATTAGTATGTAGATAAGTGGGTTGCTTTTTTTTTTCCCAAGCGGGCACTTCAGAGTTGTTCTGGACACTTGGCAAAGTGTAAAAGGTCGGTCTTGTCTCCCACCCCGTCTCCACTCCCACGTGTGCCGCTGTGCACAGGCTGTTTTCCTTGGCCTTGCTACTGAGCCGGGAGAAATCTATCGGTTTCATTAGCTCTTTGAAAAATGAGGTGGGACTGTGTCAGGGAGGTGACAAGGTCACCGAGAGGCATTTATCATTTTCGATGAGGCATAATGAACCTCTCGAAGCTGGACTCTAATTTAATTGTCGTCTACTTAATTGAGAAGGAGGAAGCCAGTTCCGAGACACTGACTGAAGGTGTTTTCATTGAGCACAGACAGATCTTGTTTGCACTCTGCAGGTGATAGAAAAGCTGCTTCTGGTCAAACGGTCTCTCTCACTCTCCCTCAGCGCAACCTTTATTCTGTGCCTAGTGGAGTCTGGCGCTTCCAAACGGACGTATCCCTTTAGCAGGTGACACCACTCCCCCTTACCACCCTCAGCCCAGACACCAAACAGAGAAGCCAACCTCCATTCCTCAACTGTGAATCCTTCAGCAGATCCCACTGGCTGCCAATTCCTGGCTCCTGGGTTCAAGCCATTGTTCCTGGATGGGTACTAAAGCTGGCCAGCGCTTTTACCTCTCTCTCCTCAGTTTCTGAAGCATCCAGCAGCCCAAGTGGGGGAAATCAAAATCAGATGATGTCACCGGGATTCATTATATACTGCAAGTGACCCATTCTCAAAGTTAGCTTAAAGTTAAAATAAATAAATAGACACTATCTCGTGCAGGTTCTGAGGACTTGGAGAACTTGGGAGGAGCTGAGCTGGGAGGTGTGCACATCTTTTCTCCAGCGGGCGGGGTCAAGAGGGTCTCTGAGCTGCAGTCTCTGGAGGGCTTCACTTTCGATGTGACTCGGGTCACACGCTGGTGGAAGGTGTCAGTTTGACCACATAGGACTCTCCTAGGGCTACTTGCACACACTCATGGTGTGGCAGCTGGCTACCTCAGAGGTGGCACGTCACAAGCTCCAACATCTTTTGCAACCCCAGAATCACACCCGATCCTTTTCTTGAGAGCATCTTAGTTATATAAAGTCTAATGTAGCAAATAAAACCTTGCATGGAGGTAATTAGCTGATTAATATAACATGTCAGGAGATGTTTGTTGATTGAAAGAATGAGATACGATGTGTCTAGGCTTGTACCAAAGGATCTGCTGGGATCCTGTGTGCTCTCGCCTGCCCTCAGGTAGCCTCATTACTAAAATCCCTTCCTGTGGAGTTACTTTCCTGTGGTTTGAAAGAAAATAGCCCTCAAATGGAGTGGCACTATTTGAAGCCATGGCCTTGTTGGAGTAGGTGTGTTCTTGTTAGAGCAAGTGTGTCACTTGTGGGGATGGGCTTTGAGGTCTCATATATGCTCAAGCCACACCTCCTAGTGTTTCAGACCACTTCCTGTTGCCTGCATATCAAGATGTAGGATTCTCAGCTCCAGCACCACATTTGCCTGCAAGCCACCATGTCCCACCATGATGATAATGAACTAAACCTCGGAACTGTAACCCATGACAGTTAAATGTTTTCTTTATAAGAGTTGCCATGGTCATGGTGTCTCTTCACAACAATAGAAATCCTAACTGCCCTCCTCCTCCTCCTGTCCAAAAGAAATACAAACAAAGGTTCAATTCCATGAAAGTTTACTCTGGGAAACCAATAAGCTTGTTGGGCACACTTGAAAGAGCAATGGGTAGAGGGCTGTGGTAGGAACTGTTGTCTTAGAAGCAGCCATACTAAAAGATCAGTACCAGCATGGATGACTCCCCCACAGCCCCCATCCTTCCCCATCTGTACCCTGCAGCAGCTAGCCTTTCCCAGAGATCCTGAGGCCATACGAGGTTAAGGCAGAATTGCATACAACTCATTGGAAGGGGTAGTTGTATATGCAGGTGGGATCTGTTACCTTCATCAGCCCCTCCATCCAAAAGTGAATGTCACTAGACAATTAAACCCAGATGAACTCCTGAAGATGTGGCAGCTTGGCTCAGAGGATAGTCCCATGCAACAAGCCTAAATGAGAATCATGTGTTTTGGGTCATGTAAACAAAGTATCCAGATTCGTTCAAATTCTTCTTTTATAGAGCAGTTCAAAAGAACTCCTGCATGCTTGAACTATGAGCAGAGTCCAATAAAAGGCCTGGTTCAGCTACTCAGTTGTGAGGTTTGCTCCAAATAACTTCCCTTTTACATTCTGTGGTTGTCAGAGATTGAACCCCCAACCTTGACCATACTGGGCACGCACCTACTGCTGAGCTACACCCACAAATGATAACATTCATATTTCAAGGCTCTAAAATATTAGCTTCTCTCCCCACCCCTAGCAATTGATTCTGTAAGGTGTGTGGCTCAGATGGGCATGATAGGGAAGGAAACACCTGCTCCAGTTGAGTATTCTTGTGGTTATCTAAAGTGCCCTCCTCTTCTGGGTTCTGCTCCCTGATCCTATTCCGGTCACACTACAGACCCCACCCTCCTGTCAGAATTACTATGAGAAGCCAGGCAGTGGTGGCACACACCTTTAATCCCAGCACTCAAGAGGCAGAGACAGGTGAATCTCTGTGAGTTCAAGACCAGCCTGGTCTACAGAGCTAGTTGCACAGAGAAACAATGTCTCAAACAAACAAACAAACAAACAAAAACACAATTATTATGAGAGAATCTTGTCCCAAACTAAATGTGGTAATGATAGGGACCAACTTACTGGCTCTTCCCATTGCCTCTGACATGCACTGAGGTACTCAGGACTCTTCCTACAGAAATTCCAAACCTGAATCCACAGAGACAGGCAAATTCACTTCCTCTCCTCTCAGAGCCCCATCTCACAATCCAGTGCTTAGATCAATAGTTAAGTTGCAGAATCAGCCAAGTTGCCTATCAACTTATGAATAGATTTAAAAGGTAATATATGTGTGTGTATATATATATATATAATATAATGAATAGCCATAAAGAATAAAATTAGGTTATTTACAAGAAATTTGGTGGAATTGGCAATTATAGTGGTAAGTAAAATATGCTAGACTCAGAAAGAAAATTATGCAGAGCATAGATTTGGGTTTTTTGAAAAAAGCACATGGGTAGAAGGGGAACTATTTGAATTAGTGACCAACAGAGAGGCTGGACAAGGAAGGATGATGGAAGGTAACTATGACCAAAGGACAATGAATACATGTAAGAACATGCAATGATGACAACCACTGTCTCGTTCAATTAGTATCCACTGAAAAGAAGCCAAAACAGTGAAGGTTTGAATCTGCACATGTAAACAGAGGCCAGGTCAGAGGGCACCATCATACAAACTGGTTTCTAATTTCATCTGTGCTAAGCCACATTCAAGCTTGTGCATCTGCCTGAACAGCTAAGTTCCTATTACCGTGAAGAAAAGAACTCTACACTAGAGAAACGAGAGCAATGAAAAGAGCCCACTCCGTGGGACGAAGGCAGTCTAAGGCAGTGCGTCTCAATCTGTAGCTCACGACCCCTGTGGGTCAAATGACCCTTTCACGGGGGTCACCTATCAAATATCCTGCATATCAGAAATTTACATTACAATTCATAACAGTAGCAAAATTGCCATTATGAAGTAGCGATCGAAGTAGCTTTATGGTTGGGGGGTCACCACAACACAAGGCACTGTATTAAAGAATTGCTGGGTTAGGAAGAGCTACTGGTCTAAGGAACTGTGAGGTCTGCACTGAATGAGGAAGGGTGTGAATGCCCGGCAGTGGGTGTTACCTAGGCTTTGGGAATGGGCGTGGCAAGAGGGGCAGTCTCTTAGGACACACAGGTGGGTGGGAGGTAAGCACGTCTGCTGTGTCCTGGCAGGTGGGGGCTGGAGGCTTTTCCACGGAGGTGGGGTGGGTTCAAATTGCTTCTGCTTTCCCTAAAGCCACCCGAGAGTCACCTCAGGCTTCCTCCACCTTTGGAATTCCACTTGGCAAGGGCCTCATTAGGGAGAAGCTCCATCGACAGTCACATCAATAACTAGATGTGTAACTAACTTTGTTTCCTCTCCCCCAGGGAGTGGCAGTGGGGAAGGCAGAGAATATAAACTCTCAGTCTCATAGTGGAAGCTTTTAGGGACGCGTCTTCCTCCAGTGGGTGCCACGCTGACAGTGTGGCTAAATGAGGCTTAATTTGACAATCCCAACAATCCATTGTTAATGACATGCCATGGTTATAATTTGCATTTGATAGATCCAATTTTTTTTTTTGTCTCTGCCGTAAGCTTTCCCCTAGCTCTCTCCTCCGGGTTCCCGCACCCCCGTGTTCTTTGAAAAGCAAGTTTTCTTTTCACTACCAGAAATACCATCTCTGCTATTGGGACACAACAGTTAAATAATGTGAAACCGTACCGATGCCAGCGAAATAAAAGTGAGTTTTACAGAAGCGAGTTCCTTCCCTGAACATAATAACAGTAAATTTCCAGGGTCCTGTAGTGTAATATCCATTAGATTTATTATGTTGCAAGTCCTGGTCCCACTGGCTCAGCCTGAGGGTAAGTATATTACATTTCATCACAGTTTCATTTTCTCCTACAGATGAGAAATGGGAATGCGATTGCAGTTATGTAGCATGCATGTGTTAAATCTGATCTCTAATAAAATCAAACACATCACAACTCAAAGCACTTGAGCATAGTGTCGGCAAAATGAAACACCATCTGTCATCGTGTAGAGAGTGCCTTATTAGAACACAAAATCAAACCGCTCAGTGTGAACATTGTTGCTTAATAAATGGGTAAATGAAAACTGATAATTATGATCTTATTTATTTTAAATGATTACTTAAAGCCACCAAAAGCACAACATAATTTGTCAATTAGACGCTCTGGACTCTGTAAAGGTACACAGAGCAAAATACCTCAGAATGAAAAGATTAAGCAGACTTACAGAGAAACAAAGGGGGATGGATGGAGAGGAACTTTCTAGAACCACCTGCCTTGAGTACACATGAGGAAGAGGAAGGGGACTTGGAGAAGCCATGATCAGTTCTGGTTAGAGGGCTACGGCCTCAACACTGGAGTCCCCAGAGCATACAATTGGAAAAACATCAGCGTGTTCCAGTGGGCAGCAAACACAATGACACACTGAGGGCTTCAGTGAGAGCTAGTGGCATTGCCAAGGTCCCCAAGAGGCAAATCTGAAGCTGTGAGCTAGTTTCCAGCTGCTGAGGGCAGGAGATGTCTGCTTGATTTGATCCTTTATTTGACTAGAACACGGTTAAGTTAGAGTAAATTAAATCACTTCTGGAGATGGAAATTAAGTAGGTAGAAAGCACACTGTGTCGGGGAGGAGAGAGAGCAAGAAGCAAAGAGAAGCTAAAGGCGGTGACCATTGGCAAACAACCGCGCTATGGAGGAAACTCTGTTCTTTATTTCCTGGACAGAGCAGTGCCTGCAAACACAGCATTGGGGAGCCTGAGGCAGGAGGATTCCAAGTTCAAGGCCAGCCTGGGCTACCTATGGAGACCCTGTCAAAGAAAGACAGATATGAAGATGGGGAGAGGGAAAGAAAAAAAGGGAGAGGAGGGAAGGAGGAAAGGAGGGGAGTCACCTAACTCATTACTAGTGGGAGACAGCACTAGAGTCTCTTCCTAATGTTTTTAGGCATGATCCTTGTCCATCTGCCTTGAGGAGATCACAGCCATTCCTGGGAACCTACCGGACTTCCCCAGAGTCTGCAAGCCCAAGATATTTTTTGCCCTCCTGATAATCAGTCTGATACCAGTGTCCACACAGTTTGGTATGAGTGTCTACACAGGTATTAACCACTCTGGAGTTTTCTACCTTTGGCTTGACACCCCGTTTTTCAATGTCTTGGGATTTGGGGAAATTCCCTTTGTCCCTAAGAAACCAAAAAGGGGGCTTACAGATCTCCTCAGATTCCTAGGCTTCCCCTAAGATTTTCATAGCATGTATTTTATGGTCATGAGTGAAAACAAATTTGGAAAAATACGTAGTGCACTGTCCTGTTGCCATGACAGTTTCCCACCACTTGAAAGGGTGGTTTTGTTAGCAGTGGTCAGGGGCAGAGCTGAGGGCAGTCGTTTCCAGATTCTTCGCCTCTTATTCAAGGAATTGACATAAAAACTCAGGAAGATGGTATTATGGCAAGAAAACTTTATTTAAAGCAAACAATAGGAGAGATCAGAATACACCATGGGGGAGCAACAGGCCACAAGATTGACAATACTCAAAGGCCCCGGCTCCAGCCTGGACTGTTTTCATGAACTCTAAGGGAAGGAGAAAGTGGTTACCAAGGGAAGTTTTAGTGGTTCTCTATTTTGATTGACAGATTAGGTCATGTCATCATTTTTTCCTTCTGTGTATGTCCCTTCCCATGATGCATTTGATTTTAATCATCTGCCTTCTCCCATTATGCAGAGGCATAACTTGGTAAATAGTGGATTTGCCCCAAAAGCCCACTTGAAGAATGTAGTTTGCCTTACTACTCCTGCACCCAAAACCAGTTCAGGCCATATCAATCTTTCAACTCTTCATTCCCAGATACATTGGGAATATATTTTGATAAAACTATCTAAATTTGAAAGGGATTAAGAGAGGAAAGATTCTTCCATTGTCCAAAGAGGAAAGCATGTGTAACCGATGCGGATGGGGTGGTCCCCAGGTTGCTACCAGGTTGCTAGGTATGTTGTCCAGACACACACACACACACACACACACACACACACACAGAGAGAGAGAGAGAGAGAGAGA